>NC_057805.1:449704863-449738918 GCF_018294505.1 Triticum aestivum | reverse complement strand
AAGAATGTTATTTTTCTATCACGTTGATTCTCAACCTCACTCTGAAATTCCTTGAACTTTTCAAAGGTCTCAGACTTGTGTTTCATTAGGTAGACATACCCATATCTACTCAAGTCATCAGTGAGAGTGAGAACATAATGATAGCCTCCGCGAGCCTCAACACTCATTGGACCGCACACATCAGTATGTATGATTTATAATAAGTTGGTTGCTCGCTCCATTGTTCCGGAGAACGGAGTCTTGGTCATTTTGCCCATGAGGCATGGTTCGCATGTGTCAAATGATTCATAATCGAGAGACTCTAAAAGTCCATCAGCATGGAGCTTCTTCATGCGCTTGACACCAATGTGACCAAGGCGGTAGTGCCACAAGTATGTGGGACTATCATTATCAACTTTACATCTTTTGGTATTCACACTATGAATATGTGTAACATCATGTTCGAGATTCATTAAGAATAAACCATTGACCAGCGGGGCATGACCATAAAACATATCTCTCATATAAATAGAACAACCATTATTCTCGGATTTAAATGAGTAGCCATCTCGCATTAAACGAGATCCAGATACAATGTTCATGCTCAAAGCTGGCACTAAATAACAATTATTGAGGTTTAAAACTAATCCCGTAGGTAAATGTAGAGGTAGCGTGCCGACGGCGATCACATCGACCTTGGAGCCATTCCCGACGCGCATCGTCACCTCGTCCTTTGCCAGTCTCCGTTTATTCCGCAGCTCCTGCTTTGAGTTACAAATATGAGCAACCGCACCGTGTCAAATACCCAGGAGCTACTAGGAGTGCTGGTAAGGTACACATCAATAACATGTATATCACATATACCTTTGGTGTTACTGGCCTTCTTGTTCGCTAAGTACTTGGGGCAGTTCCGCTTCCAGTGACCACTTCCCTTGCAATAAAAGCACTCAGTCTCAGGCTTGGGTCCATTCTTTGGCTTCTTCCCGACAACTGGCTTACTAGGCGCGGCAACTCCCTTGCCGTCCTTCTTGAAGTTCTTCTTACCCTTGCCTTTCTTGAACTTAGTGGTTTTATTCACCATCAACACTTGATGTTCCTTTTTGATCTCCACCTCCGCTGATTTCAGCATTGAATATACCTCAGGAATGGTCTTTTCCATCCCCTGCATATTGAAGTTCATCACAAAGCTCTTGTAGCTCGGTGGAAGCGACTGAAGGATTCTGTCAATGACCGCGTCATCCGGGAGATTAACTCCCAGCTGAGTCAAGCGGTTGTGTAACCCAGACATTTTGAGTATGTGCTCACTGACAGAACTATTTTCCTCCATCTTACAACTGAAGAACTTGTCGGAGACTTCATATCTCTCGACCCGGGCATGAGCTTCGAAAACCATTTTCAGCTCTTCGAACATATCATATGCTCCGTGTTGCTCAAAACGCTTTTGGAGCCCCGGTTCTAAGCTGTAAAGCATGCCGCACTGAACGAGGGAGTAATCATCAGCACGCTGTTGCCAAGCGTTCATAACGTCTTGGTTCTCTGGGATGGGTGCGTCACCTAGCGGTGCTTCTAGGACATAATCTTTCTTGGCAGCTATGAGGATGATCCTCAGGTTCCGGACCCAGTCCGTATAGTTGCTGCCATCATCTTTCAGCTTGGTTTTCTCTAGGAATGGGTTGAAGTTGAGGACAACATTAGCGTGGGCCATTTGATCTACAAGACATATTGTAAAGATTTTAGACTAAGTTCATGATAATTAAGTTCATCTAATCAAATTATTCAATGAACTCCCACTCAGATAGACATCCCTCTAGTCATCTTAGTGAAACATGATCCGAGTCAACTAGGCCGTGTCCGATCATCACGTGAGACGGACTAGTCAACATCGGTGAACATCTTCATGTTGATCGTATCTTCTATAGGACTCATGCTGGACCTTTCGGTCTTCCGTGTTCCGAGGCCATGTCTGTACATGCTAGGATCGTCAAGTCAACCTAAGTGTATTGCGTGTGTAAATCTGGCTTACACCCGTTGTATTCGAACGTTAGAATCTATCACACCCGATCATCACGTGGTGCTTCGAAACAACGAACCTTCGCAACGGTGCACAGTTAGGGGGAACACTTTCTTGAAATTATTGCGAGGGATCATCTTATTTAAGCTACCGTCTTTCTAAGCAAATAAGATGTAAAACATGATAAACATCACATGCAATCAAATAGTGACATGATATGGCCAATATCATTTTGCTCCTTTTGATCTCCATCTTCGGGGCGCCATGATCATCTTCGTCACCGGCATGACACCATGATCTCCATCATCATGATCTCCATCATCGTGTCTTCATGAAGTTGTCACGCCAATGATTACTTCTACTTCTATGGCTAACGTGTTTAGCAATAAAGTAAAGTAATTTACATGGCGTTATTCAATGACACGCAGGTCATACAAAAATAAAGACAACTCCTATGGCTCCTGCCGGTTGTCATACTCATCGACATGCAAGTCGTGATTCCTATTACAAGAACATGATCAATCTCATACATCACATATATTTCATTCATCACATCCTTTTGGCCATATCACATCACAAGGCATATGCTGCAAAAACAAGTTAGACGTCCTCTAATTGTTGTTGCATGTTTTTACGTGGCTTCTATAGGTTTCTAGCAAGAACCTTTCTTACCTACGTAAAACCACAACGTGATATGCCAACTTCTATTTACCCTTCATAAGGACCCTTTTCATCGAATCCGATTCGACTAAAGTGGGAGAGACAGACACCCGCTACCACCTTATGCAACTAGTGCATGTCAGTCGGTGGAACCTGTCTCACATAAGCGTCTGTGTAAGGTCGGTCCGGGCCGCTTCATCCCACGATGCCGCCGAAACAAGATAAGACTAGTAGTGGCAAGAAAGTTGACAACATCTACGCCCACAACAAGTTTGTGTTCTACTCATGCATAGAAACTACGCATAGACCTAGCTCATGATGCCACTGTTGGGGATCGTAGCAGAAATTTAAAATTTTCTACGCATCACCAAGATCAATCTATGGAGTCTTCTAGCAACGAGAGGGAAAAGAGTGCATCTACATACCCTTGTAGATCGCGAGCGGAAGCGTTCAAGTGAATGGGGTTGATGGAGTCGTACTCGTCGTGATCCAAATCACCGATGACCGAGCGCCGAACGAACGGCACCTCCGCGTTCAACACACGTACGGTTGGGGAAGACGTCTCCTCCTTCTTGATCCAGCAAGGGGGAAGGAGAGGTTGATGGAGATCCAGCAGCACGACGGCGTGGTGGTGGAAGCAGCGGGGATCTCGGCAGGGCTTCACCAAGCTCAGCGAGAGGGAGAGGTGTCGCAGGAGGGAGAGGGAGGCGCCAGGGGCTTGGGTGCGGCTGCCCTCCCTCCCCCCTCTATATATAGGGGTCCAGGGGGGCGCCGGCCCCCAGAGATCCCATCTCAAGGGGGGCGGCGGCCAAGGGGGGGACTTGCCCCCCAAGTCAAGTGGGGCGCCTCCCCCCCCCCACCCCTAGGGTTTCCAACCCTAGGCGCAGGGGAGGCCCAAGAGGGGCGCACCAGCCCACCAGGGGCTGGTTCCCTTCCCCACTTCAGCCCATGGGGCCCTCCGGGATAGGTGGCCCCACCCGGTGGACCCCCGGGACCCTTCCGGTGGTCCCGGTACAATACCGGTGACCCCCGAAACTTTCCCGATGGCCGAAACTGGACTTCCTATATATAATTCTTCACCTCCGGACCATTCCGGAACTCCTCGTGACGTCCGGGATCTTATCCGGGACTCCGAACAACTTTGGGATTTCCGCATACTAATATCTCTACAACCCTAGCGTCACCGAACCTTAAGTGTGTAGACCCTACGGGTTCGGGAGACATGCAGACATGACCGAGACGACTCTCCGGTCAATAACCAACAGCGGGATCTGGATACCCATGTTGGCTCCCACATGTTCCACGATGATCTCATCATATGAACCACGATGTCGAGGATTCAATTAATCCCGTATACAATTCCCTTTGTCAATCGGTACGTTACTTGCCCGAGATTCGATCGTCGGTATCCCAATACCTTGTTCAATCTCCTTACCGGCAAGTCACTTTACTCGTACCATAATGCATGATCCCGTGACCAAACACTTGGTCACATTGAGCTCATTATGATGATGCATTACCGAGTGGGCCCAGAGATACCTCTCCGTCATACGGAGTGACAAATCCCAATCTCGATTCGTGCCAACCCAACAGACACTTTCGGAGATACCCGTAGTGCACCTTTATAGCCACCCTGTTACGTTGTGACGTTTGGCACCCAAAGCACTCCTATGGTATCCGGGAGTTGCACAATCTCATGGTCTAAGGAAATGATACTTGACATTTGGAAAAGCTCTAGCAAACGAACTACACGATCTTGTGCTATGCTTAGGATTGGGTCTTGTCCATCACATCATTCTCCTAATGATGTGATCCCGTTATCAATGACATCCAATGTCCATAGTCAGGAAACCATGACTATCTGTTGATCAACGAGCTAGTCAACTAGAGGCTCACTAGGGACATGTTGTGGTCTATGTATTCACACATGTATTACGATTTCCGGATAACACAATTATAGCATGAACAATAGACAATTATCATGAACAAGGAAATATAATAATAACCATTTTATTATTGCCTCTAGGGAATATTTCCAACAGACACCGACGCCTTCGTCACGTGTCTGGCGACCTGCCGCCTCGTCTTCCAGCTCCTTTCCCGGCACCATCATCACCGGCCCACATTTGGGTAGCCACCGAGGTGTTCTCTTGGTGCTTTCTGCTGCTCGTAGCTTGCCTAGGCACCCCTTTTTCCCTTTCGGCTTCTTGACCTACCTCCTGAGGAGAGGGACAAGAAAGGGATTACGAGCATCTCATCTCTTTTTTAGTTTGTAAGCCTTCGGGTCTTCGTTAAATTTAGAACTTGTAATTCCCTTGCTCATGTTTTTCATTCCGTACGGACTGTACCTGTGTGGGATGTTTTTAATGAAAAAGGGATGTTTGCCGGGTTTTTCGTTCATGAGTGGACCCCGTGACAAGGAGTGAATCCTTATTACTATTTAAGATAAGCGTTTTTCGCCCGACAACAGGCCTTGTCGTCCCCCTCACTTCGCTCGACCATTCTCGCGCTCTTGGCGGAGGCAAGGATGAAGTGGGCTTAGGCTCCTCATTCTATCTCCTTGCCGCCGCAGCTACAACCAAATCCGGACCCAGGAGATAATCCTTAGGTATAGGAAAAAAGGGAGCACGGTAGCCTGGAGATAAAACGAGGTTTCACATGTCCCAGTTCCGTACCGAAATGCATGACAGAGGATGAAAGACTTATCTGGATCTGCAGCTCTCGGCAACCTTGTCTTGCCGCGGTTGGATCCTTGTACTTGCAGCCCCCAGCAACTCTGGTTTGCCGGGGTCGGGACGCCGGTCCGTTCCCTTTCTTCCAAGTAGCTCAGCAGAAGTGCCCATGTGCCCTGTGAACCAAAGGAGGGCAAAAAAGAACAGAGAGACGCGCACTCGACCTCTAGGCTAGGGGTTAGTCCCCGCTAAGCACCATCAACCCTAACCAAGGAAGAGACTCGACCTAGCATGCATGCTATAACTTAGGGCGCCCGTGCTTCATTTATTTGTGCTCAGGGTCTGCGCCTGGCTTTGTACAAAGGGTTACATGCCTTGCGGGCAAGGCTTGTACAAAAGGTGTCTTGTCGGGGGGGCCGGCAAGCCGCGCCTTATGGGTAAAACTTGCGAAGATGCTCGATGTTCCAGGAGTTGCTCACTAGAACAACATCTTCGGTCTCCAGGTGGACTGCGCCAGGCCTGGTGGCTCGTATTACCCGATAAGGGCCTTCCCACTTTGGCGTCAACTTGTTGGAATTCTTTGCCGACTGAACGCACCGAAGAACAAGGTCGCCTTCCTCAAAGCTTCGGGCATGAACCTTGCGGCTATGGTAGCGGCGCAAGGCTTGCTGGTAGCGTGCTGCTCTCACAGCTACCCGAAGACGATCTTCCTCGAGGAGCGTCGCGTCATCTTGCCGCAACTGCTCTTGCTCAAGCTCATCATAAGTGAGCACTCGAGGTGACCCGTATATGAGTTCCGTGGGGAGAACTGCCTCCGCCCCATATACTAGGGCAAAGGGTGTCTGACCGGTAGCTCGATTTGGCGTCGTCCTGATCGACCAAAGAACCGCCGGTAACTCATCAATCCAGCGCCTTCCTCTCTCGTGCAGTCTGTCAAAGGTCTTCGTTCTCAGTTCTCGCAACACTTCAGCATTCACCCTCTCTGCTTGGCCATTGCTCCGAGGGTGTGCCACGGAAGCAAAACAGACCTTGCTGCCGAGGTCTTGAATGTACTGCATGAAGGTATGGCTTGTGAACTGCATGCCGTTGTCGGTGATGACTCTGTTTGGCACACCAAAACGGCAGACTAGTCCCTTGAAGAACTTGACGGCTGACTGTGCTGTCACCTTCCTCACTGGTTCCACCTCTGGCCACTTTGTGAACTTGTCGATTGCAACGTACAAGTACTCAAAGCCTCCGACAGCACAGGGGAAAGGGCACAGTATGTCGAGCCCCCAGACTGAGAATGGCCAGGAGAGAGGGATCGTTTGAAGGGCTTGAGCTGGTTGATGAAGCTTCTTTGAATGGAACTGACACGCTTCACACTTGGTTACTAGTGTCGTCACATCCTGGAGGGCGGTGGGCCAGAAGAAACCTTGCCGGAAGGCCTTGCCGACAAGGGCCCTCGACCCTATGTGGGAGCCACATATGCCTCCATGTATCTCTGCCAACAGCTCCAGTCCTTCCTCCCGGGGGATGCACTTCAATTTCACACCGTTCGGCCTTCTCCTGTACAGGACGTCATCGACGAATTGGTACAGTGCAGACCAACGGGCTACTTTTTCCGCTTCTTCCTGCTCCTCAGGAAGTTCCCCTGTTTGGAGGAATCGGATAGTATGATGCGCCCACGCCGGAGCCTGGGGCTCGACGACAAGGACCAAAGGCATTTCCTCTGCCATGGGAGCGGTTGTCTCTACGGCCAGGGCTTGACGCCCCGCCAGAGCCAGTTGCTCTTTGGCAGGCTCAGCGTCCACGGTAGCATCCCTGCCAGCAGCCCCAGGGGGCTCGGCGGGAAAGTACTCGTCGGGACCTGATTTCCTCCGCTTGTTCCGCCCTGTTGACGGTTCGACGGATGGCTGAGTTAACCGGAGCAAAAAGGTACATGGTTCCACAGGTAGCTTGAATGCAGCACGCTTCGACAGGTAATCGGCGATGTCGTTCTCCGCTCGGGGAACATGCTCTGCTTGGATACCGTCAAAGCGCTCCTCCAGCTTACTCACTTCATCTACGTAGGCCTCCATCAATGGGCTCTGGTAATCCTTGTTGACTTGTCTGACGACAAGCTGCGAGTCACCCCTGACGACGAGCTTCTTCACCCCGAGGTCTGCCGCGATCCTGAGACCGGCAAGCAGCCCCTCATACTCAGCAGTGTTGTTTGTGGACATCTCCCTGGGAAAGTGCATCTGGATCACGTACTTGAGGTGCTCTCCGGTGGGTGCGACAAGTAGCACACCGGCATCGGCGCCTTGCAGCGAGAAAGCCCCGTCAAAGTACATGATCCAGTCGCGGTCCGCTTCCTTGCCGGGGAGAGCGGTCTCCTGGATTACTTCGTCAGGTGTTGAGGTCCATTCCGCAATGAACTCTGCCAAGATTCTGCTCTGGATTGTTGAGGTACTTTCAAACTTCAACCCAAAGCTCAACAACTCCAAGGCCCATTCCACAATCCTTCTGGTTGCATCTGGGTTGTGCAGTATCCGTTGTAGCGGGAGGCGGATGACGACAGTGATCTCATGGGCTTGGAATTAATGACGCAGCTTCCTCGAGGCCATAAGGAGGCCGAAGAGCAATTTCTGCACACCGGAGTACCTCGACCTAGCCCCCTGCAAGAGGGAGCTGACAAAGTAAACCGGGTGCTGCATCATCTTCTTCTTCTGCACCACTTCGCTTGACTGTGCAGGCGTTGCCCTGATGGCGTCAAACTCTGCCGGGGGCCTTGCCTTGCTGGCACCAGGTCCTGCCGAGGGAATCTTTGGCTCGCCGTCCGCTCATTCTGTCGTCATCACTACCTCCACGTCGACCTTCCTATGTGCCACCAGTGCGGCACTGACCACTTGATTCGTTGCCACTAGATACAACAGCAATGGTTCTTGTGGTTTAGGCGCAACCAGTATTGGCACGGAGGAAAGGTATTTCTTCAGATCCTGCAACGCCGCCTCGGCTTCTGGGGTCCACTACATCAGGCCTGCATTCTTCAAGATTTTGAAGAAGGGAAGGGCGCGCTCGGCGGACTTGGAGATGAATCGGCTCATGGCAGCGACGCAGCCGGTGAGCCGACGCACATCCTTGATCCGCTTGGGTGCCTCAATCTGTTCAATAGACTTGATTTTGTCTGCGTTTGCCTCGATCCCGCGCTGCGACACAAAGAATCCGAGAAGCTTGCCGGACGGAACACCGAAGACACACTTCTCAGGGTTCAGTTTAAGGTTGATCTTGCACAGGTTGGCAAATGTCTCTTCCAGATCTTGCACAAGAGTTGCCCCGTCCTTGGTTTTGACCACTATGTCATCCATGTATGCCTCCATATTTCTATGGAGCTGGGGTTCAAAACCAATTTGGACTGCTCTTGCAAACGTCGAGCCAGCACTCTTCAACCCGAAAGGCATCCGTAAAAAGCAATACGTACCACATGGGGTGATAAATGCTGTCTTCTCTTCATCTTCTCTTGTCATGAAGATTTGGTGGTAGCCCGAGTAGGCATCGAGGAATGCCAGCAGATCCCACCCGGCCGTGGAGTCGACAATCTGGTCGACGCGCGGCAACGGGAAGGGGTCCTTAGGACAAGCCTTGTTGATGTCTGTGTAGTCAATACACAACCTCCACTTCCCATTTGCCTTGCGCACCACTACTGGATTGGCCAACCACGTCGGATGGAGCACTCCTCTCACCAAACCCGCCACTTCCAACTTCCTGATCTCCTCTGTGATGAACTCCTGCCTCTCCAGAGCCTGCTTTCTGACCTTCTACTTGACGGGCCGCGCATGAGGACAGGCAGCTAGGTGGTGCTCAATCACCTCTCTGGGAACACCGGGGATGTCGGATGCTTTCCACACAAACACGTCGACATTCACCCGCAGGAAGGTGACGAGCGCGCTTTCCTATTTGCTGTCGAGGGTGGAGCCTATGGTGAAAGCCCCTCCCGTGCCATCCTCCCTGACGGACACCTTCTTGGTCTGCGGTGGCTCAGCTCTGGATTTCTTGCTCTTGCCGGTAGAGCTCTCTGGCACGTCCTCGACAGTAGCACAACACTCCGAGGACGTGCGCTTGCCGGAGTGGGTGCGAGAGGTCTTGCCGGGCTTCTTCTTCCCTCCCGGGACTTCAGCGACAGGAGCAAGTGCCTTGGCGACAGCTGCTGCAACTGCTTCCCGGTAGAGTTGGTCGGCGCAGATCAGCGCGTCCTTCTTGTCGGAGGGGACGGAGATGATGGTCAACTGCTCGGGCATCTTTAGCATGTTGTTGGCATAGTGCGACGCCGCCATGAACTTGGCAAGTGCCGGGCGGCCGAGGATCCCGTTGTAGGGCAAGGGGATCTCGGCCACGTCGAAGACGATCCTCTCCGTCATGTGGTTCAACTCCCCTCCAAACGTCACGGGCAGCGTGACCTTCCCCTTCGGCTGGCTCCTCCCCGGATTGACCCCTTGAAACGTGCCCGTTTCCTCGAGGTCTCCATCAGGGATTTGCAGCCTTTTGATCACGACGGGCGAGATCAAGTTCAGGCCGGCCCCGCCGTCGACCAACATCTTGTTCACCTTGAGGTTGCGTATCGTTGGCGAGACCAACAACGGCAAACACCCGACCGCGGTTGTGCGGTCAGGGTGGTCCTCGGCGTCAAAGATGAGGGGCGTGATGGACCACTTCAGTGGCTTCTGAGCGTCGAACGCCGGCTCCGCTGCTGTAATCTCACGCGCCCACTGCTTGAGCTGGCGGTGAGAAGTATGCAGCGAGGCACCATCGTTGACGCACATGGCCTCTGTAGCCTTCTGGAACTCTTGCTCGCTGGACTCGTCGTCCTCGTCACGACCATCGTCTTCTAGCTTCTTGTCACGGCCCCGGGCGGGCCTCTCTTGCTGGTTGTCCTTGTCGCAGCGGCCTCCTTGGCCGCCACGCTTCTTGTCGGATCCCTCGGCACCGTCCTGGCCCTTCTCCTTGTCCCGCCTCTCATACTCGGCCTTTTGCTTTTCAGCAAGCAGCTCCACTTGCCGGCAGTTCTGGAGGTCGTGGCCCTTGGTGCGGTGGATCTTGCAATACTGCTTGCCGGAGCCCCCTGGCTTGTAGGCAGCTGCTAAGGCCCGGCAGACGATGCACCCGGCAATCTCCTTGCCGGGGTCGTCTGCCTTGACCTTCTTGGCAGCGCCGGTGTCGTCAGACCCTTCAACGGCAAGCACGACCTTGCCCTTGCGTTTCCTGTTGCGACGCCGGGCCTTCTTCGTCAGGGCGGCAGTGTCTTTATCAGTAGAGTCGGTTTCCGCGCCGGCAGCCTCGCCAGGGTACTTCCTTCCCTCTTCAGCTCGGGCGCACCTATTTGCCAGAACATAGAGTTCGTCCACATCCTTAACCTTGGTCATCGCCAGCTCTTCGCGCATCTTGCGGTTGCGCACGTTCTGATGGAATGCGCTGATCATAGTGGCGGGATGAACGTCAGGGATGTTGTACCGCACCCGGCTGAATCTCTGGATGTACTTCGCAGGGTTTCCCCTTCCTTCTGGGAATGATATGCAGATATTGGCCTGGCCATGAGCTTGGTGGCCTCCAGTGAAGGCACCAACGAACTCATGACACAGATCCGACCAAGAAGAAATGGAATCGGCCGGCAAGTGCATCAACCAAGACATAACATTGGGCTTCAGTGCCAACGGGAAGTAATTGGCAAGCACTTGTCGTCGCGAGCTTCGGCAGCCTGCATCGCGATGGTGTAGATGCTGAGGAACTCGGACGGATGGGTCTTGCCCGTGTACTTCTCGCCGACGTCGGGCTTGAACGTGCGGTGGGACGGCCACTGGAACTGCCGCAGCTCGCGGGTAAAGGCTGGGCAGCCCACCTCGTAAGGTAGGCCGCCGGAGCCCCCCGGCGCTGGGTGGTCCATAGCGGGTCCCGCCCGCTTGTCCGACTGGTGGCGTGTATCACGCCGGCGCTCGATAGTGGTTCGAGCATCTTCGTGAGCTCGTTCTCGAAGAACTTGGCGCTGGTCGCGGTGGGTCCGTGGGTCGGACGATGCTATAGAGATGTTATCACAAGCGTCGTCACGATGAGCCGACGCCCGCGACGGTTGGCGAGGAGGAGGAGAGTGCACCGTGACCACAGCACCCCCGGTCCTCCCAGCGCTGGCATGTGGTGGCTCGGTGGAGCGCCGGCCCGAGGGTCCCGCAGGTCGTGGATCATCTTTGTTGGCGACGGCGACGAGGCTCCGGATGGTGGCCCTCCACTCGTCGAGCTTCTCCACAGCAGGAGGGAAGTCGAGGAGCAGCTGTGCGCGCGCCAAAGCTTCTGCTAGCGTGGGTGGCGGCGACAGCTGCGTGGACCGTGGCACGCTTCGACTTCTAACCATGTTAGAAGGAGCTCTATCACGACCTAGTGGCTGCGCGCCATTTTCGCCAGCACTTCGGCGAGCATGCTGAACTCCTTCGTCCCGCGGACGACGCACAGGGCTCTTCCCACGGCGGTGTCCAGGGTCACCGGCGTGGTGACGCTGCTCGTCGCGCACACCATGGGAAGAGCGCGTAGTGCTCGCCGGCATGGGCGTCTTGGAGGTTGTTGCGCCGCCCGTGGGTGGCACAACGACACTCCTGGAGGGCCCCGCGTGGCCTGCGGGGGGCCCAGCCCCGTCTTTGGATTTGGTGGCGTGCGGCCCGTCGCCTGGCGCACGAACGGCGCCGCTCGCCAGGCTCTGACTGCTAGGGCGATGCTGGTGCTCGCAGACTGCGGCCCGGGTTCTGTCCGTGACCGGGCCGCTGCCCGCCCGTACTGGCACGGGCCGTTCGACCCCCGATGAGCCGATCGCCGTGGCCGTCTTCTTCTTGGGAGCCATGGCAATGAAGAAGCGCTAGGCTAACTACTAGACCAGATTCTCACAATTGCGCCCCCTACCTGGCGCGCCAAAGATGTCGGTGTGGAACGACACCTATGGGATCACAAGAATCCCTACTACGGTTGCCAGGGCGCAGGTTCTTGAGCTCTTGAACTAGTTACGGTGGCCGTGTAGTTCCAAAGAGCCGAATCCCCCTCCAGTACGCCATGGACCTCCTTTTATAGTCGAAAGGGGCTGCCACAGTGGCACACAGGAGGTGGAAAGGCATACAGTGCTACGAGCTTATCGCTCGTATACAGGAGAAGATGCATTTAATGTGCTGCTGAGGTGTCCCTTAGCTTTGTCGGGGACGGGAGCGAGGCCCGTCCCGTCCGTCGCCGCTCCTCCCCGCTTTGACACGCGCCCTGGCCAGCGATGCGTGCGGCGCCATGTAGGCAGGCAGGCAGCTGAGGTGGCGCGGTGGAAGGGTCTTCACGAAGATCTGCATGCTGCCACGCATGTGCTTGCTGATCTGTTCTAGGAGATGCATATTGCCACGCAGGTGCCAGCCCAGCTGGTTGAGCTGGCAGTTGCATGCGAACGGCGGTGGAGACTTGGCTGGTGCGGGCCTGGCAGTGGCCCTGCTGGCGTCCTCGGTGAGGGCCTTGCCAGGTGGCCCGGTAAGGGTCTTGCCGTGGCGCGCTGTCGTCCCCGGCAAGGATCTTGCCGGGGGTCTTGTGGCTCTCCTCGGCAAGGATCTTGCCGAGACCGTTGTCTTTTAATCCTCATATGATCTTGAATATTCCTTGGTCTTGACGAAGATCTGCATGCCACCATGGAGGTGCCTCCCGAGCCCTAGTTCCAACGTGGTTGGTTGAGTTGGAACCCGTGGGCTCGAGGGTGGCTCACTTCGCTGGTGTGGGCGAGCCGCCCCAGCAAGAGTCTTGTCGGGGCTGCTGTGGCTGCCCCGGCAAGGGTCTTGCTGGGGGAACCTGCTTCGTCTCTTTGCTTCTTTGTGCTTCTTGGCCTTGGCGTTGCCTTGGCTGTCTTGTACTTCGGCTTCTCTCCGGCTTCCCTCCCTTGCCCTGCTTCGTGTGGCCGCGGCGTGTGGCTCTGACTGCCCGTGCACAAGTAAAGGGGTCAGAAGGAGAGCCCCTACTTTTGTACACCGACAAATATAATTCCAGCCCGTTTTAACTTCTGGCTCATGTATGGCCCATGACGTCTTTTGGCCCATATGAGGCCCTTAGTAACCCTCGGCCCATTAATGGCCCGTGGTAAAACTGGCCCGTAATGAACAGTGTATCACTTTATACCCATTAACGGCCCATTATTCCGTTGGGTCGTTTCCAGCCCATGTTATCTTTTGGCCTTCTCAGGACCCATTTATTCTTGGGCTCATTTCCAACATTCGTTTGCTTTTGGCCCGTTACTGTCATTTTCTGTTTGTGGGCCAAATACAACCCGTGGTTACAGTCGGCCCGTTTGGGGCCCGTTAATACGTTGGGTCATTTTCATAGCATCATCAAATACGGTCGATTAACGACAGCCCGTTATGGTCGGCCCATGAACGGACGATTTCAACTCTAGCCCATTTACGGCCATAATGTGGTCTGTTATTGGCCCATGTTTGGCCAACCGATCATACGGCCCGTAGTGTGACACCCAAAATTTCATTTGGATTTTTCAAAAAATTTACTTGACTTGAGGGAGGTGATTTAAAATTTTTCTTCAAAAGAACCCTCCCTTTCAAAATATTTTTTTATGGCAAGAGTTTTATTTGGATTCACCCAAGACTTGTTTTTGGTCTTGGAGGTTCTTGCTTTTTATTTTGGACTCAAGCCAAAATGCCTTTCACTTGGGAAAAATGCCTTTTGAAAATTCCTTTGAAAATGCCCTATGGCTTTTGGAATGGTTCCTTGCCACTTTCAACAAATCTCTCTTGCCATGACCTTAGTGCAAATCCACTCTCATAAACCTTTCCATATCTTTGGATCATGATTTACTGCAAATCCAGCAAGTTGGACCTCTCCATATTTTTATTTTCCACTTAATTCTTATCAAAACAATTTCTGCCTTCTATTCTAGCCCTTGGAGTTTTACAAAGGAGCTACCATTTCTGTTTTGATTTTTGCTCCCAAACCAATTTCCCTTCCTAGTCCTTTGAACCCTCAACCAAGATCCATGAAGATCCACTGGTCTCCAGTTCAAAATTTTCAAACTATACTTGCTGCAAGTTTGGACCAGATTTGCCAAATTTGATGAAATCCATTCAAATCCTTCTCCAAAAATTTTGAGAAAAATCAGGCAGCCTCTGGGTACATTGAGAGGTCACCTCACCAAGTCCCAGGCCCAGGAAAATTTTTCTCCTTGCCAAATCATTCTGTCGAACACCTGCAGGGCATTGTCAAAATCAGGTTCAGTCAAATTCAGAGAACAGTTCAGTGTTGTTGTCGTTTCTTCAGTGTCCGTAGTCGATCTCGCCAGTGCCTCGGCATCGCCGTGTTCCCTGTCCCCTCCCCCTTGTCCTCTGCACCGCACGAGCGCCTGGAGCCTTGCGGACATCGGCGACGAGCAGGAGGAGGTGCGCCGCCCCATGACCGACGCCAGCGGCGGCTTTGCGGCCGTCAGAAGAGTGGCGCAGCGGAGACGGCGCCACCCAGTGCCGCCCAAGCCACAGGAGATCGCCGCATGGTCTTCCACTCCCCAGTGCGCGCTGCCACCCTCGTCGTGAACCGCTGGGCGCGGAGCGCGCTCTCTGCCGCCGTCGTGCCCGTGCGGCCACCCCACCATGGACCGGCGCCATTACGCCATGCCCGACCGAGTTTAGCAGTGGAACGGGACATGCTGCCTGGCCAGCTAAACCCCCTGCCAATCCACTGCCTCGCCGTAATTGCTCGCCGGAGATTCTCCGTTCACGGCCACCCCCTCGAGCCGCTTATACATAGAGGCCCCGAGCTCCAGCTAGTACCCACACCACCTCTGCACTCCACCAAGACCCTGCCTAGCCACTGGAAGAGCCCCGAGGAAGTCTCCTTCCTCAACTCCGGCCGCCGCGACCCGCCACGGGATCCAGCTTGATTCGCTCCCGTGCATGCACCTCTGCCTCCCATCTCTTGCCAGTAGCTCTCTAGTGCATCCCTCCTTCTGACCCGCGCTTCAATTCGGAGTTTGCAGCACCCACCGGAGTTCTCCACCATCACCCGAGCCGCCGTCCGCCGGAGAAAGTGTCGCCATCGACGTGGTGCTCTCCGTCGGTCGAGTCCACCACCCACCGACGCGGAAGGACACGCTGAAGCTCTTGGTACACTCCGATTTCCCTGTCTCGCCGTGGTTCGACGCCGGCGACCACCGCAGTCTTCGGGCGCCGGCGAACTTTTTAAACCTGACATGGGGACCCCCCTGTCAGCCTCTATTCTCTTCTCCCTCGAAACGTTTTCTGTTGGCGCCTTCGGGCAAATACGTTTTCCCTTTGAGCTTGCGCGTTTTTATTCGAACCGTTTTCTGTTTTCTCAGTTAAACCCCTGGAACTTTTCTGTTTCATTACAGATGAGTCCCTGGACAGAAACCCTTATTACTTTTTGATAAAAAGTGAGTTTTCAGTGATTCTTTTTCTGACAATCTTATAATTTTGTCTAGTTTTTTATGGGATTTATTTGGAAAAAATTTGGAACAACTTTTATGAACGCGTTGGTTTTCACGTCAGTATACTTTTTCCGCTATACCGTAGGTTCCGGGAGAGGTGACGGAGCCGCGAACTTCGCCGAGCTAGACTTCGATTTCTCCGAACCAGGCAAGCATGTTTTGAACCTTTGATATGATAAGTGTTTTGCATGTTTGCGTGTAAGGTTGTGCGTGGCATATGAGTATCGGTGAGCATCTCTTTGCTTGTGAGGCAACTACCCGTGTGTTCCAAAGTTGCGGTGATCTCTGATGAGAGATGGCCTAGTCATGTGGTGACATGAAGGGCAGTAAGGTGGTACTATTGTAGCATGCTAGCCTTACGTCATCCGTTAAATTCCGACGTTAACGTGGACGGAGTCACGTTATCGTTCTTCCCCCTTCCGTGCTACCACATGTTTTCTGCCAGAATGCGGTTTAGTAAGTTGGTAACCTCTTTCTGTGTACACACCAAACAGAGGGGCCGGGATGATGGTTCCATGTCCCTGGATTAAAGCCAGTCATCCGGTCAGGGGGCATGGGTGTTTCCGGTTGGGACCGAGAGGGGGGCACCCCTTAGAGCGCGCGTATAGAAATTTGATCCCATGCTACGCGAGGTTGTAGCCTCCCCGTCTCAAGGTTTTTCTTGAACGTTGCCGAGGGTGATTCCTGGCTTCGGAATGTTGAATGGGTGTGTACTGGTTAGACGTGTTTCTTCCAAAACACCGTAGATGGAACTAGTCCCTGTGACTACTGAAATCCGTTGGCTATGGTTAAAGTACAAACTCTGTAGAGTCAAATCCTTCCGAGTCATCGTATCCATGGTCAAGTATCGTGATCAGTGTATCCTTATCTATGTCAATCCTCGTGGTAAATCCCCGGTGAACAAGCTTGAGTGGTAAACCCAGTTTAATTGTTATTCCCGTGGATGGACTAACCTTTTATTTACCTTGTACTTGTAATGATTTATATTCTTGGGTTACTGAATTATTGAGTTAAGATATAAGCCCTTTATGTGATGTCGCTCAGACGTCCGACTGTGGCACGCACTGTCTTTTATTTTCTGTTATAAGCCCTTTATGTGGTGTCGCCCCGACGCCCGACTGCGGCATTATTATTCTTGCAGTTTCCTCTCGAGGAGTCATTCAGACCCTCGTTTGGCACCCGCGGTATTATTATTCTTGCAGTTTCCTCTCGAGGAGTCATTCATACCCTCGTTTGGCACCCGCGGTATTATTATTCTTGCAGTTTCCTCTCGAGGAGTCATTCAGACCCTCGTTTGGCACCCAGTAATTTATTTTGGGATTTCGGGAGGACTACCGCCCGACTTCTCTGTTATTTTCCCATGCATTATTATCTCTATGTCTGAACGCATTTGTTAATCTGTTCATATGCTTCATGTTTACATTTGTTATATCTTATGTCCGAACTGTCTTGCGAGTACTTTCATAGTACTCACCTGGCTTGTTGATTTGGCCACATGTTGACGAAGGCGATCTCTTGGATGAAGAGTTTGATAGTGCGTCCGACGCCTAGAGGAGTCCCAGTCAGTCCTGTGCGATCCCGGATATTGGTCACTTGTGTTATATAAGCTTCCGCCACCCGCAATAAGTCTCCTCGAGCCTCACTCCGACGCTCGAAGAGCTGTAGTTTTCAGGAGTCATATCACCAACTTCGCGGTGATATTTCCACCACCGTTGTTATCATGAGTTAGTAGTTATGTCACCCTATCCGCCTTTATGTATTATTGGCGTGCATGTAATAAATTGTTGAGCAGCCTCCGCTCAACCTTGTATTATATTCAGTACTCCTGGTATTTTTCTTCTGTGACCAAGATATTGTCTACCAGCGAGAAGGAATTCTTCTTTCCTGGTCCGTAAAAGGGATTGGTCTCTCAATAAATATTTTATTGAAAAACCGGTCGTGACAAGCTTGGTATCAGAGCCAGGTTGACTGTAGGAAGCCACTAGGTGTGATCGCTAATCGGTTATTAGCGTCTTTTGTGCTTTTTCAGCATTTTGCAATTGTAGCTATTTTCTGTTGGTCATCATAAATTTATGACTTGACTACTCAGAATTTTTGCCTACTTTTGTAGATGGCTGGCAGCAACTGCGAGACTCGAGTGTTCACGAACGTGCCCGAGGGGTTTGTCAAACTCCTCGTCTCCATCACCAAGCTCGCGATCGGGCCAGCGACTTGTCCGGAGTTCACGCTTTATCAGCACAAGCTGAGCGACGACGTGTCTATGCACCAGGCCGTGGTGCAATTCAAGGGAGGACGTTCTGCGTCTCGCCACTTCCGTTTTGTGGGAAGGGCCATGCCTACAGAGAGGCATGCCATGCAGATGGCTGCCCGTGAGGCGATAGCTCGCCTTCGGGACTTTCTTCCTATGATGAAGACTCGTCGCTACCGCTACCTCCCATGCCATGTGCCATACACTTGCCACTATGCATTCGCCTGCCATCGGGGAGAGCGAGATGAAGCCATCGAGATGGTTGTGGAGTATCTCAAGGCTCTGGAGGAGTCTTTCGACAACCTCGTGGACGATCTTGTGGCTGCCCGCATGGACTTAGTCCGGGGCGGTCCTGCCAGCAGGAAGGAGCTTCTCCACACGGCACCGCCTCTGACATTCGTCTCATCCTCAGCATCTTATGCACCGGCCATTTTGGCCACTGCTCGCCGTCTGCCTACCACTGAGGAGTTCGACCGAGTCATCGCCCCTACTCCAGTCAGAGCTGCACCGCCTGCCGCACCCGCTCTGCCGCCTGTCGCCCCCGTACCATCACCGCCGCGCAGTGCTACGCGCCAGGAACCAGCTAGAGAGGAGGTGGAGGTTGAATCCCCTGCACCGCTGACTCATGCCCTCGGCAAGGGAAAGGACATCGTTACCATCTCCGACTGAGAGCGCCGAGTAGCCGCGCGTTATGTCTGCTTGTATGATGTGTTTTATCTGTACGCTAGTTTGTATTAGTGTGTTCGTTGCTTTCCGGAGGAGTATGCTAGTCTAAATAACATGTCAGGATTGTGTACGCACATCCTGAGTGTTGTATCGTGTGTTTGCTTTTCGCGTGTAAGATTTGGGTTAAGCCATTCGTCTCCATGCAAAATCGTTTATGATTTCTTGAAAAATCTTGAGGTCTTTTAAGTTTTGCCTTCACAAGATTTTCCTTGTAACACACAGTTCTTCTCATGAGTTTTGCAAAATAATACCCCTAGACTGGAAAAATGTCTCGTCCGTGGACTCGTTCCATGCCCAATCAGCCAGAAGAAGCTTATGGGACACAGACTACCAACAACTTCACTCAGGGTCAGTCCAGTCAACAGGACAGCAAAGCAGCCCTGTCTCAAGTATGCCGTCTCTTCGAACAAAGCCAGCAACAGCACCAAGAGATGATGAATCACGTCATCAATATGGGAAACCACCGTGAACCCTATCAACCACATTCCAAGTTATCTGAGTTACAGAAGACTCGCCCTTCAACGTTTGCTCACACCGATAGGCCGCTAGAAGCCGATGATTGGCTTCGTGACATCGAAAGGAAGCTGATTATTGCTTAGTGTTTAGATCATGAGAAGGTGCTTTATGCACCCCACTACCTTACTGGAGCAGCTGCAGCATGGTGAGAAAACTTCCTACACATGCACCCCAGTGAACACAACATCACCTGGGAGGAGTTCAAGGAAGGCTTTCGCGGGGCACACATCCCCAGGAGCATCATAAAAGTCAAGAAGAGAGAGTTTGACGATCTCAAGCAAAGAGGCATGTCAGTGACAGAATACAACGGTCAGTTTACCCAGCTATCTCGTTATGCCTACGACGAGCACATGACAGAGAACAAGAAGATGGAAAAATTCCTGGATGGCCTGGCACCAGCTCTAAGATGCCAACTCGTGGTACACACTTTCCCGGATTTTAAAACTCTGGTTGACAAGGCCATTACCTTGGAGAATGAGCGCCGTAGTCTGGAAGATCTCCGTAAGCGAAAGAGGGACAAGACGACTCTTGCTCGCAACAACCGAAGCAAGACTGAGGTTCCAAGTAAAGAAGCAAGGAAATCCGCGACTACTGATCTAAGGCCCGTCAGACAGTTTCATGCCAGGGACAAGGAGTTCACGTACCGTCCAGGGGTCATCTGCTATGCTTGTGGTGAAGAAGGGCACTATGCTAAACAGTGCCCAAAGCTGAGGAACTCGGCCCCCAAGCCGAACAATGGTGGAAACAATCCAGCCCCCAAGCGCAACAATTTCAATCCCAACAACAACCACAGGAAGGGTCACCTGAACCATGTAACCAGGGAAGAAGCGCAGAATGCCCCAGACATCATGCTCGGTACGTTCCCTGTCAACACAGTACCTGCCACGGTTTTGTTTGATTCTGGAGCTTCCCATTCGTTCATTTCGAAGAGTTTTGTTTTGCAACATGGTTTTCCGATACTTCCCTTGGAAAAATCTATGATCATCAAGTCCCCCAGAAATAAGCAAATCGCTCAGAGTTACTGCCAAGGAGTGATCATTGAGTTCAAAGGACTAAAATTCCAAGCAAATCTCATCGTGTTGGAAAATAAAGGACTTGATGTCATTTTAGGGATGGACTGGTTGACCACCAACAAGGGATTTATTGACTGTTTCAATCGGACTGTGATCCTCACTCATCATCACGGCAAGACAATAAAGGTTACAGCTCAAGAAAGGCCACGGTCACGGCAACCAAAGCTGAACAAAGTGGACATTTCAGAACTGAGTAAAGTTCCAGTGGTATGCGAGTTCCCTGATGTATTCCCTGAAGAACTACCAGGCATGCCACCAGACCGAGAGATAGAGTTCAGCATCGAACTAGCACCTGGCACCGCTCCCATCTATAAGAAACCTTATAGAATGGCACCCTCAGAATTGGTGGAGTTGAAGAAACAGATAAAGGAATTATTGGACAAAGGATTTATTCGAGCCAGCTCCTCACCATGGGGTTCGCCAGTTTTATTCGCCAAGAAAAAGGATGGGACACTGAGACTGTGTATAGACTATCGAGCCCTCAATATGGTCACCATCAAAAACAAATATCCGATGCCACGGATAAATGATTTGTTTGACCAGCTCGCACAAGCCAAGGTGTTCTCAAAAATTGATTTGAGATCGGGATATCATCAATTGAAAGTACGGACAGAAGATATCCCTAAAACAGCATTCACCTCCAGATACGGATTATATGAATTCACAGTGATGCCTTTTGTTCTAACGAACGCCCCCGCATATTTCGTCCACCTCATGAACAAAGTGTTTATGAAATTCATGGACAAATTTGTTGTGGTGTTCATTGACGATATTCTGGTTTACTCAAGGACACCAGAAGAGCATGCTGAGCATCTCAGAATTGTTTTGGGAGAATTGAGGAAACATCAGTTGTATGCCAAATTTAGCAAGTGTGAATTTTGGCTAAGACAAGTTGGTTTCCTAGGCCATATATTGAACCAAGAAGGCGTGGCCGTAGACCCAGAAAAAGTCAAAGCCATACTTGACTGGAAGCCACCCGCCAACGTGACAGATGTGCGGAGTTTCCTGGGAATGGCCGGATATTACAGAAGATTTATTGAAGGATTCTCCACTGTGGCAAAACCAATAACACAGTTGCTCAAGAAAGACAAGAAATTTGTATGGATGGAAGCATGCGAGAAAAGCTTCCAAGAACTCAAGAAGAAACTAACAACCGCACCGGTCTTAACTGTGCCAGACATACACAAGAGTTTTGAAGTGTATTGTGACACGTCCCGAAAGGGTCTCGGGTGTGTGCTAATGCAGGATGGCAAAGTTGTCGCGTATGCCTCCAGACAGCTGCGAAAACATGAAGAAAATTACCCAACACATGACTTGGAGCTAGCAGCAGTCATACATGCACTCAAGGAGTGGAGGCATTTTCTGTTGGGAAATCGCTGTGAAATATATACGGACCATAAGAGCCTCAAATATATTTTCACACAGCCAGAGCTAAATTTACGCCAATGACGCTGGTTGGAATTGGTCAAGGACTATGATGTCGGCATTCACTACCATCTAGGGAAAGCAAATGTAGTGGCTGATGCCCTTAGTCGAAACCCCAGCCCGGACAACGATGGTCCGCAAAACTTGAGGCCTGAGTTTCAGCAAGAGTTCGCTAGGCTCAACATGGTGTTAGTCTCTGAGGGCACCGTATCAAATCTGGAGATACAACCCACCCTAGTGGAACAAATTAAGAAGGCTCAACAGGGACATCCCAGCATCGAAGGTATAAAGAAAAAATGAACCTTGGTAAGGCTTCAGAGTTCGTCACAGACAGTGAAGGAATATTATGGTACGGAGACAGACTTTGCGTACCTAACATTGAGGAACTCAAGCAACAAATCCTAACCGAAAGCCACACCGCTCCATACTCGATCCACCCTGGAGGAACCAAAATGTACAAGGACATTCAGGAAAGATTTTGGTGGCACGGTATGAAAAGAGATATAGCCACATTTATTGCTTGCTGCGATTCATGTCAGCGCATCAAGGCCGAGCATCAAAAGCCAGCAGGGCTACTCCAGCCGAACAGGATACCGGAGTGGAAATGGGATGAAATAGGAATGGACTTCATTGTCGGATTGCCTCGATCACAACGCGGAAATGACGCCATATGGGTCATCACAGACCGACTAACCAAGGTTGCTCATTTCATTCCCGTGAAGACTACCTACTCCACACAAAGGCTGGCCAAGCTTTATCTCTCTCGTATAGTCTGTCTGCATGGAGTCCCAAAAACTATAATATCCGACCGAGGCACTCAATTTGTCTCTAAATTTTGGGATCACTTACAACAAGCTCTGGGCACACGACTAGCTTTCAGTACAGCGTACCACCCTCAGACTGATGGACAAACAGAACGTGTGAACCAAATCCTGGAGGACATGCTGAGAGCCTGTGTGCTCACCTATGGATCCAGTTGGGAAGAGAGTTTACCGTATGCCGAATTTGCTTACAACAACAGTTACCAAGCCAGCTTGCAAATGGCACCCTTTGAAGCATTGTACGGACGGAGGTGTCGTACCCCACTGAATTGGTCAGAAACAGGTGACAGTCGTATCTTCGGCCCGGACATGCTCAAGGAGGCCGAGGAGAAAGTTAAGCAGATCAGGGACAGACTCAAGACAGTGCAGAGCCGACAAAAGAGCTACTACGATCAAAAACATCGTGAGGTCAGCTTTGAACCCGGTGATTCCGTATACCTACGAGTGTCTCCTATGAGGGGCCTGCAACGGTTCAAAATTAAAGGGAAGCTAGCCCCGAGATTTATTGGACCATTCTGTATAGTTGCACGAAGAGGCACGGTAGTCTACCAACTAGACCTACCCAAGGAGCTGTCAGACGTCCATGACGTATTCCACGTCTCACAATTGAGAAAATGTGTAAGTAACCCGGAGAAGCATGTATCCCATGAGAGCATTGATGTATAACCAGACCTCACCTACAGAGAGAGGCCAGTAAAGATACAGGAAGTGTCTGAACGGAGGACCCGTCAGAAAACGACAAAATTTTTCAGAGTTCAGTGGAGCAACCACACTGAGGATGAAGCTACATGGGAAAGGGAAGATTTTCTTCAGGCAGAATATCCATATCTATTCGAGGATCAGCTGAAATCTCGAGGACGAGATTTTTCCTAAGGGGGTAGGTGTTGTGACACCCAAAATTTCATTTGGATTTTTCAAAAAATTTACTTGACTTGAGGGAGGTGATTTAAAAATTTCTTCAAAAGAACCCTCCCTTTCAAAATATATTTTTTATGGCAAGAGTTTTATTTGGATTCACCCAAGACTTGTTTTTGGTCTTGGAGGTTCTTGCTTTTTATTTTGGACTCAAGCCAAAATGCCTTTCACTTGGGAAAAATGCCTTTTGAAAATTCCTTTGAAAATGCCCTATGGCTTTTGGAATGGTTCCTTGCCACTTTCAACAAATCTCTCTTGCCATGACCTTAGTGCAAATCCACTCTCATAAACCTTTCCTTATCTTTGGATCATGATTTACTGCAAATCCAGCAAGTTGGACCTCTCCATATTTTTATTTTCCACTTAATTCTTATCAAAACAATTTCTGCCTTCTATTCTAGCCCTTGGAGTTTTACAAAGGAGCTACCATTTCTGTTTTGATTTTTGCTCCCAAACCAATTTCCCTTCCTAGTCCTTTGAAACCTCAACCAAGATCCATGAAGATCCACTGGTCTCCAGTTCAAATTTTTCAAACTATACTTGCCGCAAGTTTGGACCAGATTTGCCAAATTTGATGAAATCCATTCAAATCCTTCTCCAAAAATTTTGAGAAAAATCAGGCAGCCTCTGGGTACATTGAGAGGTCACCTCACCAAGTCCCAGCCCCAGGAAAATTTTTCTCCTTGCCAAATCATTCTGTCGAACACCTGCAGGGCATTGTCAAAATCAGGTTCAGTCAAATTCAGAGAACAGTTCAGTGTTGCTGTCGTTTCTTCAGTGTCCGTAGTCGATCTCGCCAGTGCCTCGGCGTCGCCGTGTTCCCTTTCCCCTCCCCCTTGTCCTCTGCACCGCACGAGCGCCTGGAGCCTTGCGGACGTCGGCGACGAGCAGGAGGAGGTGCGCCGCCCCGTGACCGATGCCAGCGGCGGCTTTGCGGCCGTCAGAAGAGTGGAGCAGCGCAGACGGCGCCACCCAGCGCCGCCCAAGCCACCGGAGATCGCCGCGTGGTCTTCCACTCCCCAGTGCGCGCTGCCACCCTCGTCGTGAACCGCTGGGCGCGGAGCGCGCTCTCTGCCGCCGTCGTGCCTGTGCGGCCACCCCATCGTGGACCGGCGCCAATACGCCATGCCCGACCAAGTTTAGCAGTGGAACGGGACCAGTAACTCCCACTGATGCTGCCTGGCCACCTAAACCCCCTGCCAATCCACTGCCTCGCCGTAATTGCTCGCCGGAGATTCTCCGTTCACGGCCACCCCCTCGAGCCGCCTATAAATAGAGGCCCCGAGCTCCAGCTAGTACCCACACCACCTCTGCACTCCACCAAGACCCTGCCTAGCCACTGGAAGAGCCCCGAGGAAGTCTCCTTCCTCAACTCCGGCCGCCGCGACCCGCCACGGGATCCAGCTCGATTCGCTCCCGTGCATGCACCTCTGCCTCCCATCTCTTGCCAGTAGCTCTCTAGTGCATCCCTCCTTCTGACCCGCACTTCAATTCGGAGTTTGCAGCACCCACCGGAGTTCTCCACAATCACCCGAGCCGCCGTCCGCCGGAGAAAGTGTCGCCGTCGACGTGGTGCTCTCCGTCGGTCGAGTCCACCACCCACTGACGCGGAAGGACACGCTGAAGCTCTTGGTACACTCCGATTTCCCTATCTCGCCGTGGTTCGACGCTGGCGACCACCGCAGTCTTCGGGCGCCGGCGAACTTTTTAAACCTGACATGTGGACCCCCCATGTCAGCCTCTATTCTCTTCTCCCTCGAAACGTTTTTTGTTGGCGCCTTCAGGCAAATACGTTTTCCCTTTGAGCTTGCGCATTTTTATTCGAACCGTTTTCTGTTTTCTCAGTTAAACCCCTGGAACTTTTCTGTTTCATTACAGATGAGTCCCTGGACAGAAACCCTTATAACTTTTTGATAAAAAGTGATTTTTGAGTGATTATTTTTCTGACAATCTTATAATTTTGTCTAGTTTTTTATGGGATTTATTTGGAAAATTTTTGGAACAACTTTTATGCACGCATTGGTTTTCACGTTAGTATACTTTTTCCGCTATACCATAGGTTCTGGGAGAGGTGACGGAGCCGCGAACTTCGCCGAGCTAGACTCCAATTTCTCCGAACCCGGCAAGCATGTTTTGAACCTTTGATATGATAAGTGTTTTGCATGTTTGCGTGTAAGGTTGTGCATGGCATATGAGTATCGGTGAGCATCTCGTTGCTTGTGAGGCAACTACCCGTGTGTTCCAAAGTTGTGGTGATCTCTGATGAGAGATGGCCTAGTCATGTGGTGACATGAAGGGCAGTAAGGTGGTACTGTTGTAGCATGCCAGCCTTACGTCATCCGTTAAATTCCGACGTTAACGTGGACGGAGTCACGTTATCGTTCTTCCCCCTTCCGTGCTACCACATGTTTTCTGCCAGAATGCGGTTTAGTAAGTTGGTAACCTCTTTCCGTGTACACACCAAACAGAGGGGCCGGGATGATGGTTCCATGGCCCTGGATTAAAGCCAGTCATCCGGTCAGGGGGCATGGGTGTTTCCGGTTGGGACCGAGAGGGGGGCACCCCTTAGAGCGCGCGTATAGAAATTTGATCCCATGCTACGCGAGGTTGTAGCCTCCCCGTCTCAAGGTTTTTCTTGAACGTTGCCGAGGGTGATTCCTGGCTTCGGAATGTTGAATGGGTGTGTACTGGTTAGACGTGTTTCTTCCAAAACACCGTAGACGGAACTAGTCCCCGTGACTACTGAAATCCGTTGGCTGTGGTTAAAGTACAAACTCTGCAGAGTCAAATCCTTCCGAGTCATCGTATCCATGGTCAAGTATCGTGATTAGTGTATCCTTATCTATGTCAATCCTCATGGTAAATCCTTGGTGAACAAGCTTGAGTGGTAAACCCAGTTTAATTGTTATTCCCGTGGATGGACTAACCTTTTATTTACCTTGTACTTGTAATGATTTATATTCTTGGGTTACTGAATTATTGAGTTAAGATATAAGCCCTTTATGTGATGTCGCTCAGACGTCCGACTGTGGCATGCACTGTCTTTTATTTTCTGTTATAAGCCCTTTATGTGGTGTCGCCCCGACGCCCGACTGCGGCATTATTATTCTTGCAGTTTCCTCTCGAGGAGTCATTCAGACCCTCGTTTGGCACCCGCGGTATTATTATTCTTGCAGTTTCCTCTCGAGGAGTCATTCATACCCTCGTTTGGCACCCGCGGTATTATTATTCTTGCAGTTTCCTCTCGAGGAGTCATTCAGACCCTCGTTTGGCACCCAGTAATTTATTTTGGGATTTCGGGAGGACTACCGCCCGACTTCTCTGTTATTTTCCCATGCATTATTATCTCTATGTCTGAACGCATTTGTTAATCTGTTCATATGCTTCATGTTTACATTTGTTATATCTTATGTCCGAACTGTCTTGCGAGTACTTTCATAGTACTCACCTGGCTTGTTGATTTGGCCAGATGTTGACGAAGGCGATCTCTTGGATGAAGAGTTTGATAGTGCGTCCGACGCCTAGAGGAGTCCCAGTCAGTCCTGTGCGATCCCGGATATTGGTCACTTGTGTTATATAAGCTTCCGCCACCCGCAATAAGTCTCCTCGAGCCTCACTCCGACGCTCGAAGAGCTGTAGTTTTCAGGAGTCATATCACCAACTTCGCGGTGATATTTCCACCACCGTTGTTATCGTGAGTTAGTAGTTATGTCACCCTATCCGCCGTTATGTTTTATCGGCGTGCATGTAATAAATTGTTGAGCAGCCTCCGCTCAACCTTGTATTATATTCAGTACTCCTGGTATTTTTCTTCTGTGACCAAGATATTGTCTACCAGCGAGAAGGAATTCTTCTTTCCTGGTCCGTAAAAGGGATTGGTTTCTCAATAAATATTTTATTGAAAAACCGGTCGTGACACGTAGAAGGCCCATTGATGATACGGCCCGTAGAAGGCCCATTGTGTCTACGCCCCGTTGAAGGCCCATTGTTTCTACGGCCCTTAGAAGGCCCATTGTTTCTACGGCCCGTAGGAGGCCCATGTTAACTATAGTAAATATGTAGCCCATTGTTAATGTGGCCTAGTTTTAAAAAATAGGTTATTGCGGCCACTAGCAAACCGCGGAAAAAGAACTGCACTGACTACAAGAAAACAAATAAACAAGACAATAAGGAAATAAATAAGCAAGCAACTTACGCTAGGCTATCACGGCTATTACACATATTACATCCACTGGGCATCAAAGTTCGCCACAAGTGCAAATATAGGGAACAAAGCAGCATATAAACGCTGCAGCAAAACAAGTCCAGAACTGAAACCACTTCAGAAGAGCTCAAGAAACAATATCCTGGGTACCCATAATGCTGGCAAGATGCTTAGCAAGCTTATTAACTTTCTCTTGTTTGGCGCTTAAATCCTCCAGCACTTGCTGTTGCACCAGAAAGTATGCATCTGAATTCTGCAGGGACTTCCTCAGTCCTTTGGCTTCCTGTCGCATAACATCTGATCGATGTCTTTCAACTTGAAGTTGAGACTCAAGAAGCCGAACTGATTTAGGCAGCAAGTTTGAAGAGCTAGTGCCAGTAGTAGTAGCCAGTAACTCAAACACTACATCAAGACAGGACTTTGGGGTTGTCTCAGTGTCTTCAATATAGTTTTTATCAGCTTTCTTGGAGACCAACAGGGATGTCTCACTATCTTGAACCTTATCTGCATTACTTCCTTTACCATTGCATAACGGGGTACTCTTCTCCAATATTTTATCTGCGTTCTAAAAGAGAAACAAACAAACACATCACAGGTTTACAATATAATATATGAAACTCATTTTGGTAAACCAGTTCAGTAGTAAGGTGGACAGGATAACAGCATGAAACAAACATATATCTATGTAGTATGGTCACTGTATGGTCTATATCATTCTAGTTTATGTTGCCAAATCAAGATAGATAAAATTCGAATCATATCTATTTAAGACAAAGCATCATAGACAGAATATAAGTGTGGGAAACTACACAGCAATAACAACACTTGTAATGTGCATGGCATGAGAACATAACTGTTTATTCAATTGAAACTGAAATCAACATAGAGCAAGTTACAACAGCAAACACGTTAAAGAAACAGGTTTAAAACATACCTGTTGCGCCATTGGAGTTTCAATTGCATCCTTCAAATTTGAAATTAGTTGGTATGAGTAAATACAGTGATGCAAGAGCAAAGTAGTATGAACCATAGCTACAGAACCTGACATAAGAACAATTCTTCTTCTGCTTTAAGCGTTGACTTGGGGTTCGGAGTGGTGGTCCTCGTGCTTTGAACACTGCAGTTGCCTTACTAACTGATCGTGTTTGGGCGCTCTGTGGTGGAGACGGTGCTGTGTCAACGGGAACTGGGTTACTATCTGCTGGGGTTGGGGTTAGAAGGGGTGTAGCTGGTTCTCTATCCAACTGGGTAGGGGTACAATCTGCGTGAGTCTGGGTTATGTGTGGTGGGGCTGGTTCTTGGGCAAGTACAACCGTGGTTCTATCTCCATCGACAGGTAGCATGATCTTTTCTGAAGACCGTGTTTTTACTCCCACAGATACTGCCATCACCCCCTCCAATTGAAATGGCTGATAAACAAGAAAAGTAATTGAATGTACAGACATTGTAAGATAGACAGGTGCAATGGGTAGTAGGGAAGAAAACAGGGCATGAAATAATTCACATTTATGTTGTCTAACCAAACAGAATAGCAGGACATAATTTCAAATATATGATGGCTAATTAAACAGGATAGCATGGCACAATTTCACATGTATGATGGCTAACTAAACAGGATAGAATGACATACTTCAAAATATGATGACTATGTAAACAGGATGACATGATCTAACTATATGATGTGTCTATTAAAGTGGTTGGCATGCCATAAATCACAAACATGCCGTCGATGGAAACATGATGGCATGATATAATTCACGGATAGAATGACGTAATTCAAAATATGATGACTATGTAAACAGGATGAGATGATATAACTATATTATGTCTTTAGAAAATGGGTTGGCATGCCATAATTCAGATACATGATGTCTATGTAAACATCATGGCATGATATAATTCAAATATATGATTTATATACTAAGGAAGTGAGCAGAGGGCAATCACATATATGATGTGTCAACTAAGGAGATGACATTCAATATCGTGTATATGATGTAAAAACTAAGCATTGCAATACAACATATGCATGATATGAGTAATATAACCCTGCCAAGTTTGAGCATACACCTCAGGGGGATAATAGGACTGGTCATCTGCCTCTGAATCCTCCTCTAAAGAGCTATCTGTAACCAGCAAGATATCTGCTTCAGCAGGTAGCATTGTCTTCTCTGAAGACCTTGTTTTCACTCCAGATTTCTCCATCACCAATTAAAATGGCTGATGCACAGGAAGAGCAGTTGAATATACAAACATTGTCGACAAAAGCAATGAGAAATACAAAAAAAGGACGGCATGATATAATTCACATATGTGACGCTTGGCTAAACAGCATGGCATTGCATAATTCTCATATATATAATGCCTTGCAACAAGATAGCATTGCATAATTCACATATATAATGTCTTGCAACAAGATGGCATTGCATAATTCACATACATGGTAATTAGATACTAAACAGGTGGCATTCACACAAATCATGTCTAAACTAAGCAAATGACATAGCAATGCAAGATACCATACGCATGATATGAGCAACATAACCCTGCCAAGTTAGAGCATGCACCTCGGGGGGGAATAGGACTGGTCATCTGTCTCTGAATCCTCCTCTGAGGAGCTATCTGTAACCAGCAAGACATGCGCTTCGTTACATAGCATTGTCTGCTCTGAAGACCTTGTTTCCACTCCAGATTTTTCCATGACCGTGCCGAATGGCTGATGCACAGGAAGAGTAATTGAATGTACTAAAATTGTTGACAAATTTAACATGTAATAAAAAAATGATGTCATGATATAATTCACATATCAGATGACTAGCTTACCAGGGTGGCATTGCAAAATTCACATATATGATGCCTGGCTAAACAAGATGGAATTGCATGATTCACATATACGATGAAGAAACTAAACAAATGGTATTGACACAAAGCATGTCTAAACTAAGCAGATGACATCTTTGATGTATACAGTAAGCAATGCAAGGCACCATATGCATGATATTACCAACATCAGCATGCCAAGTTAGAGCGAAGACCTCATGGGGTAAATAGGAGTGGTCTTCTGCTTCTGAATCCCCCTCGGAACAGTTATCTTCCTCTTGATTACGATCCGAAATGGGTGGAGGGGGGCTTGAAGGCAATATGCCCTAGAGGCAATAATAAAGTATTATTTATTTCCTTGTATCATGATAAATGTTTATTATTCATGCTAGAATTGTATTAACCGGAAACATAATACATGTGTGAATATATAGACAAACAGAGTGTCACTAGTATGCCTCTACTTGACTAGCTCGTTAATCAAAGATGGTTATGTTTCCTAGCCATAGACATAAGTTGTCATTTGATTAACGAGATCACCTCATTAGGAGAATGACATGATTGACTTGACCCATTCCGTTCGCTTAGCACTCGATCGTTTAGTATGTTGCTATTGCTTTCTTTATGACTTATACATGTTCCTATGACTATGAGATTATGCAACTCCCGTTTACCGGAGGAACACTTTGTGTGCTACCAAACGTCACAACGTAAATGGGTGATTATAAAGGTGCTCTACAGGTGTCTCCAAAGGTACTTGTTGGGTTGGCGTATTTCGAGATTAGGATTTGTCACTCCGATTGTCGGAGAGGTATCTCTGGGCCCACTCGGTAATGCACATCACTATAAGCCTTGCAAGAATTGTGACTAATGAGTTAGTTGCGGGATGATGTGTTACGGAACGAGTAAAGAGACTTGCCGGTAATGAGATTGAACTAGGTATCGAGATACCGACGATCAAATCTCGGGCAAGTAACATACCGGTGACAAAGGGACAACGTATGTTGTTATGCGGTCTGACCGATAAAGATCTTCGTAGAATATGTGGGAGCCAATATGGGCATCCAGGTCCCGCTATTGGTTATTGACCGGAGACATGTCTCGGTCATGTCTACATAGTTCTCGAACCCGTAGGGTCCGCACGCTTAACGTTATGATGACAGTTTTATTGAGTTTTGATGTACCGAAGTAGTTCGGAGTCCCGGATGAGATCGGGGATATGACGAGGAGTCTCCAAATGGTCGAGACGTAAAGATCGATATATTGGACGACTATATTTGGACTTCGGAAAGGTTCCGAGTGATTCGGGTATTTTCCGGAGTACCGGAGAGTTACGGGAATTCATATTGGGCCTTAATGGGCCATACGGGAAAGGAGAGAAAGGCCTCAAAAGGTGGCCGCACCCCTCCCCATGATCTGTCCGAATTGGACTAGGGAAGGGGGCGCACCCTTCCTTCTTTCTCCTTCCCCCTTCCCTTCTCCTACTCCCACAAGGAAAGGAGGAGTCCTACCTTTGGCGTGCCTCTCCCCTTGGCCGGCTGCCTCCCCCTTGCTCCTTTATATACGGGGGCAGGGGGCACCCCAGAGACACAACAATTGATCCTTGAGATCTCTTAGCCGTGTGCGGTGCCCCCCTCCACCATATTACACCTCGATAATACCGTTGCGGAGCTTAGGCGAAGCCCTACGTCGGTGGAACATCATCATCGTCACCACGCCGTCGTGCTGACGAAACTCTCCCTCAACACTCGGCTGGATCGGAGTTCGAGGGACGTCATCGAGCTGAACGTGTGTAGAACTCGGAGGTGCCGTACGTTCGGTACTTGATCGGTCGGATCGTGAAGACGTACGACTACATCAACCGCGTTGTGATAACGCTTCCGCTGTCGGTCTATGAGGGTACGTGGACAACACTCTCCCCTCTCGTTGCTATGCATCACCATGATCTTACGTGTGCGTAGGAATTTTTTTGAAATTACTATGTTCCCCAACAGGGCTGCCTTTGCGCCCACCATGGAGCAACGTCTGCATGAAATTTTATTGCCACGCAAGGCTCGTCTCTTCTGCTCTACATGTTCAGTTCCATTGTGTACAATAACTGACATGCATAGGAATAAAACATAGTGAGATTATGTAAGGAGTGCATGCACAAATCCAGAGTGAAGGTAGCAAACTGTGGATAGACCCAAAACCAATGATAGCATGCAGATAATAGCTTTAGTTAAAAAATACAGATAATGGCTCCTTTAATGTTTGTTTGCACCCAACATGAAACTCGTAGTAGACACCCGAGATTAACCAGATAGTAGACAGATAGTACTGATTGCTGCCCCAATATGTACCCCACAACCATTTAAAAACTCAAGTTTCAGCATAAGTTTGGACCTGAGTCGGAGTCTAATAGGTGAACACGATGATAAAGTAGCATGTCATCATATTAAGCGATGCATAACGTAAGCAGACATGGAAGAGTGCGACCTCTCTTGCGGACCCGTGTAGTCCTCAAGGTCATCTGCTCGGTTGATGAGGGTAATGCAGTTGTCGTGGCTGCCGGCGGCGGGGAAGAAGATTTGAGGCAGCGAAAGACAGTCTGGAAAGCGGATCCCTGTTGTGGTGAATCTTTCGTCGTTGGAGCAGCTGAGCTGGGGTGGAACACAGCACCGCAGGAGCAGGACAAACCACACAAGGTTTTCTTTGACACATATCTGTAACAGAAGTAATTGTGTAAGGGCTTGTTTGAATTTGAGGATTCTAACAATGCAGGGATAGGAAATAGACAGGAATAGGATAGGAATGCATGTGCAAAACAGAGAATTTAAAAACACAGGATTTATGCCAATCTGGGTGTTTGGTTCATAAGAATTGGAAGATCACAGGATGCAAAGAAGCATGGTAAGATTAAGTCAAACCACAAGAAGTGTACAACCTCTTTGGCGAAGCCATGTCGATCTCAGTGTGATTGGGTTGGCCGGTGAGGATGCTTCGGCTGACTTGGTTGTCGGAGGAGGGGAAGAAGATCTTAGGCGTCTGGAGATGGAGCCTGAGGTACTACTCTGCTGTGATGGAGGGTTTCGTCGTTGGAGCAGCTCCGGTGAGTTATACGACGCCAAGGCTGAAGCAGGACAAGAGAGATAACGTTAACCTGAGTGGAATTCTAATTGCATCTCCAATAGATGACATAAAATACATAACCACAAAGTGCTAGATGTATACATCAGCCGCTCATCTCTAAACTTAACTGTGGAAACTGAATTTAACTGCCGAAACTGAACTTAACTGTCGAAACTGAATTTTGCTGTCGAAACTGAATTTTACTGTCGAAACTGAACGCACTAGAGGTAAGGCTACACGTCAGTCGACTGACTTTTTCATCTCTGGTTAGTCGATTTTGCAGCCGTTGGATACGAAATCAAGGGCCTCCAGTTCATCTTCAACCTCCACCCCCCTGAGCCGCCAGCCACCACCAGCCAAACAGCCGCCCCCACCACACGCGGCCGGCGGTGCGCCGCCCCGCCCGCCC
>NC_057805.1:449701513-449704483 GCF_018294505.1 Triticum aestivum | reverse complement strand
CGAGCCCCCCTCCCCGCTGCGGCTGGTTCTTCCTTAACTCCGGCGAGCCCCCCACCCCCTGAAAATCGACTGACCCAAAAGTCGATTCAGTCAACTGAACTGTAGCTAAATCGGAGCAGCATCGCAAGCAAGAGCAAGAGCGAGAGCAGCAGCAAGAGCAAGAGCAGACCAGGCAGGGGACCAAGAGCAAGAGCAGAGCAGCAGCGCGAGCGAGAGCTAAAGCAGCAGCAGCTCCTACTAATGTGGACGTCGCCGCCGAGGGAGCGACGCCATGGAGGAAGTGGCCGGCGACGCCGTCGTGGATCGAGCCGCGCCGTGTCGGCTCGGGACCGAGCGCCGGCAGCACCGTGAGATCGAGTCAAGAAGAAAATGTGGCGATTAGTGTACAACCTCTTTGGTGGCGCTGATTAGGCCGCAGCTTCATCTGAGGAAACGGTGATGATGATGCTCTTCCGGTGGTGCAGGTGAAGACGGCGGTGTGGGAATGGAGGTGGCGCGAAAGACGAGGGGAACGTCGGGGCAGCTCCTTGGAGGTGGAGGACGGGGTGGCTGAACCGGCGGGACGACCAGATCAACGACGGATCCTCATCCGGTATGGTGGATGAGGGACGCCGAGGTGTTGCTGTGGACGACGTCGTCGGGGAAGAGGCTCCGACTGGGTGGTGGACGGAGGAGGGTGTGGGGCTTCGCGGGTTTTCCTGGCCTCGGTGTACGAATGGGTGGGCGGATGGGATGGGAGTGGGGAACCATGGCTTAGGGACGCGCTTGTCCGAAATGTGGGGTAAGTTACAAAAGTATCCCCCACCGATTTGAGGCGGTTCTTTCGGTTCAGGGGTATCACGGGCATTTCGCGTGTCGGGATTTCACAGGAGGTGGGAGTTTTCGGGCGCGTTGTAATTTTGGAATAGCAAGGCGCGGGTTGAGATGGAGGGAGTTGTCGGAGCACAACGAGACAAAGATATATCTTAAATATTTCGGGCTAACAAGGCGCGGGTTGAAATTTCCGGACAAGCCTAACGTGTACTGTACCAAATCAATTCGCACTACAAATGTCATTCAAAACTTTGAATTCATGTTATGTTCAATTAAAATATTTCACTACGTGTATAATGCATGCAACCTAGTACTCAAATGAACGTTTTAGTGCATTCCAAACGTATATACTACGGCTTCAATATGAACTAAATTTGAATTCGTTTCTCTATTTGAATAAGATCTATAATAATGATTGTTGTGAAGTCAAAGCATTTGAATTCGTTTCTCTGTTTTAGTAAGATCTACAATCGTCATTATTGTCAAGTTAAACCATCGTTTCTGTATTATCTTCACAGCACACCACATGATTAGTCTCGAGTTACATATGAACTATGTGTACTATATGAACTCGAACTCGATTTTTTGAATCCACTTTATGTTGATTTCAAATCATAGTACATTTGAAGATCTAGCTAGATCTTCACAAACTAAACCATGTCTCATATGTATAATGTGTTTATCACATTATGTATGGTGCCCCGCCCCCTACGCCTACAAGTATTTAGATGTGAGTTGCAAAAACCACACATTACCACAAATTCAAATAAAATGTGAGAATGTTCGATATATAGTATTGTTTAGATTGTTCGATATTTAGTTGTAAGCTGCAAACGCCGCACATTATCACAAATTCAAATAAAATATGAGATTGTTCGATGTATAGTATGGTTTAGATTGTTCGACATTTAGCTGTGAGTTGCAAACGCCATGCATTATCACATTATGGTATAACATGTGCAAAACCACAACACGCGTATCACCGCTATATTCAAGCATGCATATGTTTAAAACACTATGATCTCCTATTCAAATATATGAATCCACTTTCATATCAAATTATGATCTTTGTTAGTCTCTTACACCCACACAATCCCCTAACCTTTGTAGCTACCACTAACTTTCTCTCGTGCATGCACATGCCCTCCTCGCCCTCCCCCTCCCTCAGCATTCTATCCACCGCGCACATTCATTTTTTTCTTTAGGTCGTTCTCCCACAGTCTCCACAACTCCTTTCCGACACACACCGATCGATAAACCTCCCCAGCGATGTCTGCCTACAACATACACACGCACCTTCAATCTCATCCTTTATGTGTCCTTGCCTCGTGTCTCTCATACGGTCCCACACACGTGTAAACTCTCGCCCCTCTTTTCATCGATCTCACAACCGCACACTCCTCCCCCTATCTAGCTAGTAGCTGGGCCTCTCGCACCACCTCCTAGCTCCATTCTCTCTGTCTATCCGTCTCGCCGGGCCTTATTTGCCTCTAACAAATGGACGTACACCGACCGATCTCCCGCTATACATATAGCTAGCTAGGTCCTTATAACTCGTTTTTTCCCACGCGTCGATCGATCTACCTCATTAGTTATGTCTCTCCCTTCCTCCGACAAACAACAATTGATCTACCGATCTAGTTAGGTTTGCTTACCAAACACATGGTTCCCCTTCATCATCCATGGATGTGTCCCGACAGATCTATCATGCACAGGCACACACAGAAACACATCCCCACTCTTATTGACAATATTGCAGTTCCACCCTCAGTTTGTCTAGTAGGCCTCTCCCACCATCTTCGAGAAGCAACTCCATCACCCATCCAGCACTCTACCCCCCTCTCTCTCCTCTCTCTCTCTGTCCCATCCTATTTCTCGTCCTTCAGTTATGTATGGATGTCGACTGATCTCCCTCAAGACATAGTTGGGTCTCTCCTTCTCAACACATATACGAGTCGTTCTACCTCTATAGTTAGGCCTCTGCCTACCCCTCCCCCCACCCCCTCCCACACACACACACCAATACATCAAGCGCTCTAGTCATGTCTCCCTGCCACACACAAACTTGACCTGTGCCCTCTGACGTTCCGGTAGCTAGGTCAGTCGCCCTATATCTTTGACTTGCACACACACACAATTTTGATGGCTCTCTTCATC
>NC_057805.1:449688298-449701077 GCF_018294505.1 Triticum aestivum | reverse complement strand
CCAAAACGAAAAACACTCACAAACGCACAAGCCATTTGTCTAGGTTTGTATCTCTCACAGACACCCATGTAGGTGGGGGACGTGCACGAAGAGAAGAGGTGCACGCACGGCGCACGTACTCCCGTCTCTTTCCCAACCACACCCGCGCGGGTACATGCTACCTCTTGAGAACTGCGTTGGTTTTCCCTTGAAGAGGAAAGGGTGATGCAGTAAAGTAGCGTAACTATTTCCCTCAGTTTTTGAGAACCAAGGTATCAATCCAGTAGGAGACCACGCTCGAGTCCCACGCACCTACACAAAAAAATAAGAACCTCGCAACCAACACGATAAAGGGGTTGTCAATCCCTTCACAGTCATTTACGAGAGTGAGATCTGATAGATATGATAAGATAATATTTTTGGTATTTTTATGATAAAGAGTAAATAAAGATGCAAAGTAAAATAAACGACGCCAGAAGTAGCGTGTTGACAGGAGATTAATATGATAGAAAATAGATCCGGGGGCCATAGGTTTCACTAGTGGCTTCTCTCAAGAGCATAAGTATTACGATGGGTAAACGAATTACTGTCGAGCAATTGATAGAATTGAGCATAGTTATGAGAATATCTAGGTATGATCATGTATATATGCATCACGTCCGTGACAAGTAGACCGAAACGATTCTGCATCTACTACTATTACTCCACACATCGACCGCTATCCAGCATGCATCTAGAGTATTAAGTTCATAAGAACAGAGCGATGCTTTAAGTAAGATGACATGATGTAGAGGGATAAACTCATGCAATATGATATAAACCCCATCTTGTTATCCTCGATGGCAACAATACAATATGTGTCGTTTCCCTTTCTTGTGACTGGGATCGAGCACCGCAAGATTGAACCCAAAGCTAAGCACTTCTCCCATTGCAAGAAAGATCAATCTAGTAGGCCAAACCAAACTGATAATTTGAAGAGACTTGCAAAGATAACCAATCATACATAAAAGAATTCAGAGGAGATTCAAATATTGTTCATAGATAATCTTGATCATAAACCCACAATTCATCGGATCTCGACAAACACACCGCAAAAGAAGATTACATCAAATAGATCTCCAAGAAGATCGAGGAGAACTTTGTATTGAGATCCAAAGAGAGAGAAGAAGCCATCTAGCTAATAACTATGGACCCGAAGGTCTGAGGTAAACTACTCACACATCATCGGAGAGGCTATGGTGTTGATGTAGAAGCCCTCCGTGATCAATGCCCCCTCCGGCGGAGCGCCGGAAAAGGCCCCAAGATGGGATCTCACGGGTACAGAAGGTTGTGGCGGTGGAAATAGGGTTTTGGCTCCGTATATGATGTTTCTAGGGTATATGGGTATATATAGGAGGAAGAATTACGTCGGTGGACCAACGAGGGGCCCACGAGGGTGGAGAGCGCGCCCAGGGGGGTAGGCGCGCCCCCTGCCTCGTGCCTTCCTCGTTGATTGCTTTATGTAGACTCCAAGTCCTCTGGATCACGTTTGTTCCAAAAATCTCGTTCCCGAAGGTTTCATTCCGTTTGGACTCCGTTTGATATCCTTTTCCTTCGAAACACTGAAATAGGCAAAAAACATCAATTTGGGCTGGGCCTCCGGTTAATAGGTTAGTCCCAAAAATAATATAAAAGTGTATAATAAAGCCCATTAAACATCCAAAACAGAATATAATATATCATGGAACAATAAAAAATTATAGATATGTTGGAGACGTATCAGTACACGGTGGAGCTCATTTCTGTACGAAAAGGCAGCCCACGTGGTAATTTGACACGTGTATTGGTTGTCCACTAGATGGAGGGAGGATCGTCTACCACGGGTGAACAAACAAATTGCGACTTGACGCGTTATGTTAAAAAAGAGGCAAACCATGTGGGGCCTACCTTAGAGGCAAGGCTCTATACACTAGAGTATTTTTGATGTGTCCCGTCAACTCGCAGAACGAGGAGAAGCTTGCTTAGTACGCCGTCTCCCCCGCCCACGGGCGCGGTGGCTCGCAGGATGAGGTGAAGCTTGCTTACTAATAAGTACGTACGCCTTACGCCCGCTCCCTCACCCACGCGCACGGTGGCTCGCAGGACGAGGAGAAAATTTTACTAGTACTCCCTCCTCCTCGTCCTACCTTGGTTAAAGAGATTATCATATTGTTTGGAATATATGTCCTTTAGTAGATTTCAATATGAACTACTAGTACGTACTCCAAACACTGATGTATATAGACGTATTTTAGAGTGTAGATTCACTCATTTTGCTCCGTATGTGGTCCATATTGAAAAGGACGTAATAGTATGCACTCTCCCTCGCCCCTCGACCCTCGCCACGTGGTGGACGTGCAGCAATTCATTCGGTCTCATATAGCCAAAACGATATATACAGTAGTACCATTATTGCTCGACTTCCCGAAGAGGCGAAGAGCCAATCGCAAGGTTTATAGGAGAACGAGTAGTAGGTGCCGCATCATTTATAAATAAAGTTTTTTTTCTTCAGTGGCACATACACAATATAAATAGGTTCATATGGAGAGAAAAGGAAACCGCTCCACTATATACATAGGTAGGACGAGCCTACACGGTTGCTTGCTGGGGTTGCTCTCTTCAGTTTTCACACTCCCTCGCACAAAACCATTGTGGCCACATCTCTAACATCCCGGCGGATCACGTCCGCCGGGGGAAGGGGTGGATGCTTAGTGTAGATGCGGTTGCCGTCGCCGACGGCGAAAACCCACTGTCGGCACATCCCGATCAGGGGTCCCCGCTATTCTCTCTCACAAAGCCGGCGAGGTTGCCTTCGTCCATTGCTCACTGCCACGACGTGGGTAGTTGCCTCCTCCCGCCGCCCTCCTCTAGGTTGAGCTACGTCCCGACATCACTCAGGTACAACTCCCTTTACAACCGGCTTGCACCACTGCTCCAGCTGCCCACATCACTCCATGTGGATATTTCTCTACTTCTTTGCCCCGCACATACCTCTACTGGCTTCTACGTACTGTATTTGTTATGAGTTTATGTCTCATCAACTAGTCCCAGTAATCTTATTCTGATCACGCTTCTTCAATTTCTTTGCCACAGGGATGCTCATATTGATTTTGGTGAAACTGCACAAAATGATCCGATGGTCAAAGGGTTGCAAACTTCATTTCTTAGGAAGCTCCGACGTTGCCAGCAAATTAAAGCCTGGTTAGGGTTTACAGTTCAAGGGCTAGGGACTGCATGGATCGTTTTTTTCTTTAGCTGTCTCTATTTCAATGGCTAGGGACTGCATGAGTAGTAGTAGTACTGTACGCCTTATGCCCGCTCCCTCGCCCACGCGCGCAGTGGCTCGCAGGACGAGGAGAAAATTTTACTACTCCTCTGTTTACTCCTCGTCCCTACGACCTTGGTTAGAGAGATTATCATATTGTTTGGAATATATGTCCTTTAGTAGATTTCAATATGAACTACTAGTACATACTCCAAATACTGATGTATATAGACGTATTTTAGAGTGTAGATTCACTCATTTTGCTCTGTATGTAGCATAAAGTTGAGACACTTATTTTGGAACGGAGGGAGTACATATTTGCTATGATCTGTCAATCATTGAGATGCAATAGCATGCATGTTAGTCTCCTTTGTATTTGAGGAAATGTTGCAACGGGCAACCTTGGATGCAAGATACATGTAACAGAAGCTGGAAGCTTCATAGCATTGTACTATCTCGCTGATAAATTACAGTACATACTATACAAGTACGTACTATGTAAAGAGTTAGGTGTTGCACGGTGTCCAGAAAATATGGTGATAGTGTGAGGTGGGCCATGTAATCACTGAGCCTGCGTGTTTTCATTGCTCTTGCACTCCTCCGCCGTAAGAATGGTGAAAATTGTAATCTAGTAGTACCTCCTTTCGCCGAAAGCGTGGGACATCCAGCAGTCCTACCACCTCAGTAATAATGACCAATGAGCCATCAAATCACATAGACCCAGCGGTAAGTTGGATGGATGAAGCAACCATCACTCTTGAATCCGCTTCTCCCTTCAATGCAGGCGCCAGTGAGAGGTCGCGTCCGCTCTGCCCAGGCATGAATGCAGCACCGATTCTTTGGAGCGGCGCTGACCGTTTCGGGCGGGAAGCGCGTGCGGGCGATGGAGGGGCTTTGGGTGGGCCATGCTGGTCAGGAGCGGGCGTGGCAGCTGTCCGCCTGTCCCTACCGGACTCCCAGAAACGAGAGGATGCACCGACTCTCGTGGCTAAAATCGTGCACTACACACCATCTCTCTGTAGGAGTAGGTCGATATGTCGCTCTCTCTAACACACACATTCTGTTAAACACACACACACGCACACGCACACGCACACACAAGTTCATAGAATAGGAAAATCGTGCGAGTGCGAAGCCACAGGAAGTGAGATACAAATGGAGTACGTACAAGAAGAGAAGAGGTGACGAATATTCCATCAAACCTGGACTGAGGAGTAGTACTCCCTCCGTCTAGGTGTTAAGTCATCCTACGGAAATCAGATATTCCCAAAATGTTAAGGCGTCGTCCATTAACTTCGCATCTCAATCCCCTCCTGGCCACGTTGCTAGCGAGCGTTGTTACTTAGGGAGCGTTTGGATCCTTAGCTAGAACAGCTTATAGCATAGCCGGGCAAGGTTAGGCGTTTGGAACTGTTAAAATATGTTAGCTTTTGTGGGCTAGAAAAACCTTGCTAGCTCAGGAGAGCCAGATCGGCTCGCTTCCGATGGCAAACTTCGCGTAGTAGTAACATAGACTAGTAACATATGCATGTTACTAGTCCAAGTTACTCACCACTATGACCAACCTAACTAATGAAACCAAACGCTCCTTACTCTGCCTTGTTATCTCCCCCGGAAACCCAATGCATGGAGCGCAACTACGCGTTGATCAGTCCAGAAATCAAAGTCGGCTTGCATGCGAGTTAATACGTGGCCCTGCATGGTAGCTAAAACGGCATGTCTTAGTTGTTTGGATTAATTATTGCGTTTAGAGACAGAAATCAGGGCTTTGATTGGAGGAATGACCGGTCAAGTTTCTCCTTCTCCAATCTGCTTGCACCTTGGTCCCGCTACACCTTCTAACGTGACTTATTACACCTGGACGGAGGGAGTCGTACGAGATACGGTGGCAGACTGACTTAGATCGAATACAAGTGCCCAAAATTGTGTGCATGTTATAATAAGGATTCACTTAAAATAGTACGTGAGCGAACAGAGGGATCAATTGGACAGTGTTCCCGAGCAGTAGCGAGATGTGTGAGGTAAGATACACCGCTAGCGCTTTTAATTTTTCTTATTAATTTGTTTGTTTCACCCTCTGACTGGTGGGACCCAACGTACTACATGGAGAGAGGTAAGGTGACTAAGGCTGCATTATTTCTGCACCACTGTGGATAGTCTTACCACCAAAGCCACATGACACGATTATGATTTAAATCCCAATGACTTCCACACACAGAAAAAACACGGCATGCTTGTCACACGAATGCAGGAATGTATAAAAGGTTATTTTCCTCTCATTGAATATAATGGGAAGGTTGTGTAGCTGGTTAGCCTGTTCGCTCATCAAACTTGAGGTCTCGAGTTCGGTAACTACACTTGAGCATAATTCGTGCCAGGAGGATTCTTTGACTGGTCAAAATGGATGGATACAGAGCTATACGATCTCGTAGTGACCGTATAATCACCTCACCACGTATAAGATGCAGCCTCGGCACTTGTTTTCTAGGGTTCGCACTCTTCACACTCTCTCCAGTATATATATACACGCTGGAGCCTCAGCGCTTGTAGTTGCTCTCTTCACACTCTCTCACCCTCTCCAGATCTAAACAAGACTTCGTTGGCCTCTCTCTCTCCCCTCACTGCTGGTCAGCTTGTAGTTGCTCTCTTCACACTCTCTCACCCTCTCCAGATCTAAACAAGACTTCGTTGGCCTCTCTCTCTCTCCCCTCACTGCTGGTCAAAGAATCGGCAGGATCCGTCCGCCGGGAAGGGAAGGAGGCTTAACGCTGTGCAGTCGGCGAGGGAGGGAATCCACTACCGGCGCAGCTGTTCACTTTCACCCAGCGGCGGCGCGGGAGGGCCTCCGACCCCTTCTTCTTCGCCGCCGTACATAGTGTGGGTCGAACGGCCTTTGGTCGCCCACCGAACCACACCCCAAGAACCTTAAGGTATAATTTACTTATTCCACATGCATTGCTCTAGCTGCATGTGGGCTTTTTCCTCTTTTGCGCTCGAATCTAGGTGTTGGATCAAATAGGAAAGTAGTGGGGAAAGTTGTATACCATGAATCTAGGACGTGGTTCAAAGAGGAAAGGAATGGGGGAAAGTAGTGGGAAAAGTTGTATAGAATGAATCTAGGACGTGGTTCAAAAAGGAAAGGAAGGGGGAAAGTAGTGGGGGAAGTTGTATCGCATGAATCTAAGACATGGTTCAAAGAGGACAGGAATGGGGGAAAGTAGTGGGGAAAGTTGTATAGCATAAATCTAGGACGTGGTTCACAGAGGAAAGGAAGTGGGGAAAGTACTAGTACAGACTGGCTATCCAGCACCTATGTTGGTCGAAAAGGGAAAACGATGACAAACGCAGTACGCACATCTGTAACGAACTGATCTTTTGTTTTGGGGGACAAGGCTGTAGAGTTTGAGCAGGACTAGATTTGCTGCACTCACATAGGGAAAGGTGTCTAAAGATAACAAAACTGGGACCAACACAAATATGCTCATGTGCAACAGACTGTGCATCACCCCAGTACATCGGTAGATGCACATGGTGCTGGTGCGTCCACTGTCCCATGCAACTCTTTAGCTGTTGTTAATCTAAGGCCCTGTTTGGTTAAAAACTCCCTAGTCCCTACCTACTTGGTTCCAGGGACTAAACATGAACTAGAGGTTATTAAATGACATGCTAAAAGACCATGTTACCCCTAGTAATGAACTAATAGAGACAAGGTGCGATGCGTGGCAGGGGCAACTATTGGAAAAAGTCACAAAAAGACTCTCCCTCGGGGTCTTCTTTCTTTAGTCCCAAATGCCCACTTTTAGTCCCTAAAAGTCCCTCCTGTTTGTTTAGATGGGACTGACACGGAGTATTTTTAGTCCCTCCACCAAAATGTCCCTGTAAACAAACACCCTCTAATAATGCCGCTGGAAAATTGATGCAATGCCACAGTTAAAAGCAAATTACATGTTTAACGAATTTATTGTTAATATAATCTCTCTATTAATATTAAACAATGCCACCGTTTGAGAAATTCTACTGTCTTGCTTTCTTTCCCATTTAGATAAGGTATATGCTTCTTTTTGTTGGCTTCTGTGTCATCCACCGTTATTGACCACTAGTTGTTTCCTTTGCACCTCTGTGTAAACAGGGTTATCTACTTCACCTTGTTGCCATTGTGACCTTTTGTTGCACTGCACAAAACACTTTTGTTTTAAGAGTGTTTTGTGCAGTTCAACCAAAATGTCACACCGACAACGTTGCTTGATTGCTTGATCTTAGTGGAACTGCACAAGAGGAGATCTTACTTCCTATTCGTGTTGGCAAATTTGGTTCATATCTTCTTCTTGTGAGTTGTTTGAATTCCGTGTCATGAGAGGTCAGTACTAGCCTTCTTTCACATGATTTTGAAGTGTGCTTTCATATGTTGTGCTACTTTTACGGTAATGTTGCTTGATTTTAGTGAACTGCACAAATGGAGACAAGACTTCCAATCTGTATGTGCACCACAATATCCCATTGAGGTAAGATAAGGATATTTCACAACTGTTGGCCTGTATTTTGCCACTTTCATCAAAAAATTAATGTCATTGTTTAGTGCTATACTTGTGCAACCTAATTGACATGACAAATCTTACATTGAAGGGGAAGCTTGTCTATTATTGAACCAAGTGATGAAGGGGAAGAACAAGTGGAAGAAAAACAAAAATCATCTCCTGGTGCTGTAATGAAGCACTGGAACTGTGACAAGTAATGATATAGTTTTGCATCTTAATTCATTACTATGGCTGGAATGAGCAATTGTTTTGCCACTGATTTGATGCCACTCTTAATGTAATACATAATTATCTCTACTTGTGCAAACAGGGATATTCTTTGAAGATACCATATATTTTAGTGAAACTGCACAAGAAGATGTTGGAAACATTAATCTAATCGAGGAGTATATAATAAGCATGGCCACCACAGTAGATAGCAACAGATGGTTCCGGAGAAGTGCTTCATCTGTATCCTCTACACAATAAGCCTCCTGACAAAGGTTGGTACTCGCCCACTGATTTCATCCATATGATTGAGCTTTGTCATCTCTATTGGTGTTGTGCTACTGTTTAGATATTGTCATCAAAAAGTGGTATTATCCTTGAGAAGTGCTTCATCTGTGCTGTTATAAATATTTCCTTTCTTTTTTTTCGAGCAAACAGGGATGCTAGCATTTAGTTATCCTCTTGTCTTTGCACAACAGGATCATCCTCCTCTGAAGAAGAATATGGAGTACGTGAAGTGACTAGTTCCGATTATGCCAGGATGAAGAAGCCCTGTCTATCTTCTCATCAGAAGGAGCAATTGAAGGATGGTTACATTACCCCCACAAAACTAAACTAACTTCAGCTCAAAAGGACTGACAAATATCCATTTTCTTGTTGTGATGCGCGAGTACAATGTTGTTCTAGGATTCTTTCCGGTGAGTTCCATTTTTCTAAAAGTGTGCTCTACATGGACCATGTAGGTGCCTGTTTAAACGGTCAATTCATGGTATAGTTTGCTTTATACTAATCAACTTTTTTGTATTTGTGCAAACAGGGGTGCTCAGCTTGATTTCAATGGGAACTGCACAAAATGTTCGTGAATACATCGAATCATTCATTTCCACCACAAGAAAGGAGGTGTCGATAAGTTCAAGGCGTTGCAACATATAAGGGCGAAATCATACAAGCTACGTGGGAATTTGGTTGATTTTGGTAGAATTGCACAAAAAGAACAGCTGGTTTATTTAGCACGAGGTGCCATGTCAATGTCCGAACTGATGGCAAACCCTGCCCAGTCCACAATCGTAGGCATTTGATATTTTGGAATGGGAAAACCTTGTCAAATTTTGCTCATTGATTTTAGCAAGAAGACATGCGTTTGATATTTTCAAATGGGACGCCCTTTGCTGTCAGCAGCGTCGATCCATTTTTTCTTTATTCTTTAGTTGTGAAGTAAATATTGGCTCTGACATGTGAATCACTGAGATGCATAATCATCGATTGTTTTGAATGTTCCCTATGAATTGCCAGGCCTGTGTGTTTGATTTCAATGTACAGGAACGCTAAAAAGCTGCTCAAACTCTTTGTACTCCTTCTGTTCCTTTTTACTTTGCACATTGTGGAAGTGCATACTTTTTTCTATAAGATTGGTCAAAGTAGAGATACTTTGACTGCAGACAAAACTTGTATGCAGACTAGAAAGGACCGGAGGGAGTACATGTGAAACTGCTGCAAACAAGGTGATCACCCTGGGAATAATGCTAGTACGTATTGTTTTGCATGTTCATCCAATGCCAGTGATACAAGAATTCGAACTAATCGAAATATATTCATTCATACACGGTCGGATTTCATATAAACATGCCGGATTTCATTACATTTCATACATTCTTCAACTTAAAAGGGATGCGCTGGAGGTATAATTAATTAACCGAAGCTACCCACCCGTGTCCGGTTGAGCCGAACAGAAGCTTCAGTGACATAACTACAGGTGCAGTTGCATAACTGACATGTGGCCCAGATGCCTGTTGGGCCCACGTGTCAGTTAGCCAACTGCACCAGCAGTTAAGTAGAAGCAGCGTCCTTCTCCAACATAGCTCTCCGACTCCACGTCGCCGCCAAGAAGCTAACCGGCCGTCAGTGGTCAACCTCCGTCTCCTCAACAAGCACCGGTGAACAAGCAAACAACAATGCCGTCGCAGACATGTGGCCCTATGATCCTGGCTTCCCGAATGAGCAGCGGGCGCTGTATCAGACCATCCGTAGGGCCCGCGAGGCCCTCTCCATCGTCGTTCGAGTTGTTGCGCTCGCCGTGGCGCCGCCGTCTCGCGTTGTCAAGATGGTCAATGGACATGAGGATGAGGAGATGACTTTACTTGGAGAGGATGACAGTGGGTACTCACCAGGGCCATAGCCGCACATACGCAAGTGCCTCCTTATTAGTATATAAAACTATAATTTTTTTTGCTTCCTCCTGGTTTCCTGACATCACGGTCCCACACCATTGTCAACCTATGTAGTCAATAAACGAGAGAATTGCATAAGAAGTGGCCGACAGCTGGGACCAAGCAGCTCGAGCAGTATTTGTATTTTTCAGGTGTGAGCACTGCAGAGTTTTTCTTGAGCGATGTTTAGCCCAGATATTAATTTTTCTCCTCTGAACAACAACGAAAACATCGCAGCAGCTATTAACTGGGCGGGTTGTGGCCCGTCTAGCCCAGGCCAGATATCCAGCCCAAATATTAATTTTTTTTTCAAGCTGAAAATGGCTAGCCCAGCTATACTTTTTATAGGAATACCCAAGCAAGGTCAAGTCGTTATTCTCCGCCCCGCTGGGCTGCAAATCTTTCCTAGGAGGGATGCATTAGGCTTAACAAGAAAATGGGTTTTAAGAAATAATAAATGCGATGTAATTATAAAAACTGGGCAGTAACTATAAGAAATGCACCAAACACGTAATTAATTTATAAAATATTATTTTTGGATATTGAAAATTTTAATTTCATTAATTATTGCGAGCGCAATGTTTCGTTGGATTTTTACGTAATATAAATTTATATTGAAATTGTATTTAATCTGACTAGAAATTTCGGGATAAAAATATTTCGGATCCCATCAAAATGTGGGAAATTTTATTGAATTCTATTTTGAACAGTTGGTTGAAATGGGATGTACTTTTAACAAACTGTAAATGGGCTGTAGTAAATTCCATTAGAATTCAAAAATTGGCTGCACATTCTTACAAATCTCAAATGGGCTATAAGTTCTCTGCCACACACTTGTGGCCTTACTAAGTTGACGCGTCCCCTCAAAAAAAAGAGTTGACGCGTATGCAAGGCTTTGTCAACTTATAGTCAACACACGGTTCTAGCAGCAGTGGCCGTTGGATGTCCATCCAACGGATGCCGTGCTTCTTCTTCAATCTCGGATATTCTAGCTTCACCTGCCCAAAAAATGATTCCTCCCCCTAACATCTGGGGCGCACAATTTCGGAAGCTGACCTGTGGGCCTACTAAGTTGACGCGTACGAAGGGCTTTGTCAACTTAGTCAATATAAACGATTCTAGCTGCAGTGACCATACGATGTCCATCCAACGGCCGTCGTGTTTCTTCAACCTCTGGTCTTCTTGCTCCAGCCGCCCAAAGCAGCGCCGGTCGTGCCGCCTGCTCCTGCCTCCCGTGGCCGGCTGTGCTGCCGCGGAGGCCTCACCGCCCCCTACTACTCCCACCACTGGCCAGGCCATCCATCCACTCACCCACACCCCATGTTATTCTGCGGCGACGGCAGCCTCACACCGCAGCCGAACCAGTGAACCCTCGTACTCCTCTCTGCTTGGGTATCCACTGTCGCGTCTTCCCCTTCCTAGGCCTCGCAGTCGTCCACCGCCGTGGTGCTCTCGGCGCCGCGTGGTCAACGTGGTCAAGGAACGACTTCCATCGGAAGAGTACTGTACGTGGAGGAGGCTGACAGCTGGGTCCACGGCCGAAGCAAGGAAGTGCCTCCTTATTATGCGCAAAATAATTATTCCTCCACCTGACAGCGGGGACCCACCGGACGGGCCACCGTATTTCGTGAAAAAACATTTCCCCCTGACTGCTGGGACCCACCAGCTACATCTTCGCACGCAAGGAAGTGCGTCCGGGCAAAAAAATGATTCGCCCCCCTGACTGCTGGGACCCACCAGCTACATCTTCGCACGCAAGGAAGTGCCTGACAGTCGGGACCCACCTGGTCGAAGCGTACGTAGCATTGTCATTCTGGTCGCGAACGTGTACGTACATACTGGTCGATGTAGAGGCGCGCACGTGTCGTAGTAGAGGCGCGCACGTGTCGTAGTAGAGGCGCGCACGTAGCATGTACACGTACGTACAGCGCCCAGGGTGCAAGAAAGTAAATACGGCCACGTACGTACATACGGGAAGGGTCTCGAACGCCTACTCGCGCGTATGTACGGCCAGGGCTCGTGTACATGGCTGGGTCAGAACGGAGAAACTGCGTCGTCGTCGTGTTCATGGGGAGCCAACCGGCTGGGTCGGAACGGAATGCGCCGTCGTGTTCATCGGGAGGGCTTGGACGGAACAGCCAATGGAAAAGAGGCCTGGCATACCGCAGAACGGAGGAAACGGCCTTGTGTTCGACCGACCACGGTCGAAATGGGATCCTGTTCATCGGGAGGGGTCTGGCGTACCGCAAAACGTAGGAAACAGACCTCCTACGGTCGAAACGGGGGTCCTATTGATCGGGAGGGGTGTGGCGTACCGCAAAACGGAGGAAACGGACTTGTGTTGGAGTGCTACGGCCGAAACGGGGGTCCTGTTCATCGGGAGGGGTGTGGCGTACCGCAAAATGGGACTCCACGGGATACTGTTCATCTCCATCGTCGACCCCCTCCAGCCTCCACGGGCTACTGTTCATCTCCATCGTCGACCCCCTCCAGCCTCCACGGGCTACTGTTCATCCACCATCGACCTCCTCCAGCCTCCATCTGCGACTGTTCATCCACGGGCTCCTG
>NC_057805.1:449647014-449687936 GCF_018294505.1 Triticum aestivum | reverse complement strand
TTCATCCAGCCTCCACCGCGCGCTACTCCACCGGCTACTGTTCAACCAGCCCTCTCCACGGGCTCCTGTTCAACCACCCCTCCACGGGCTACTGTTCATCCAGCCCTCCACCGTCTACTGTTCATCCAGCCCTCCACGGGGTGGTCCTGTTCATCCAGCCCTCCACGGGGTCCTGTTCATCCAGCCCCAACCGGCTCGATCGATCGGGGTCCTGTTCATCCAGAGGCAACGACACGGGGTCCTGTTCATCCACCCCCACCGGGAACTGTTCATCCAAATCCCCCCCCCCCAGCAACGCTCACTGTTCATCCAGAGGCAGCATCGATCGGCTTCAGTTAGCAGCAGTAGCGAAGGAATTGCTCCATCGGGTTCAATTAACAGCCATCGATCGATCGCTCGGGTTCAGTAACGCGTAGCCTGCAGTGCAATCGGTCGGGTTCAGTTAGATCCCAACGCCTCGCACCCACGCGCGTGCGTGTACGAGAGAAGCGCTCATCGCTCGGCCCCGGCCACCCACCATAACCGGGAACACCCCGATATTTTCCTCGCCCTCGCTTCTACCACGGTTTTTTCCGTCATGGACGGCCCAAAGAATGTCATGCAGCTGCGTCTCCGGCCCGCCCAGGACGAAAAGCCCATTTTCTGTCATGATTTTTTGTCATAGAAGTAGGACCCCACCACATCTATGATGATACCGGGTTTTGTCACAATTATCGTCATAGAAGTTTCATAAGTATGACAGAAAAAATTTTGTTCGGCCCAAAATGTCACGGATGTGTCTTTTTTTGTAGTGCCTCCTCCTTCCTTCTCCTAGTGCCAAAACAAGGAGGGGGGCGAATTGGGGTGGCACCCCAAGTAGGATTCGGCCTACTTGGGCGCCCCCCTGGCTGCCTCTTCCCCCCTCCAACCTATATATATGTGGGGAGGGGGCGCCTAAAAGACACACAAACATCTGTTAGCCGTGTGCGGCGCCCCCCTCCACAGTTTACGCCTCCGGTCATATTGTCGTAGTGCTTAGGCGAAGCCCTGCGTGGATCACTTCACCATCACCGTCACCACGCCGTCGTGCTGACGAAACTCTCCCTCGACACTTTGCTGGATCAAGAGTTCGAGGGACGTCATCGAGATGAACGTGTGCAGAACTCGGAGGTGTCGTACGTTCGGTGCTTGATCGGTCGGGACGAGAAGAAGTTCAACTACATCAACCGCATTGTCAAACGCTTCCACTTTTGGTCTACGAGGGTACGTGGACACACTCTTCCCCTCTCATTGCTATGCATCTCCTAGATAGATCTTGCGTGAGCATAGGAATTATTTTGAAATTGCATGCTACATTCCCCAACAAGGATAAGGCCTCCCCTGGACCCCCTGGATGCAAGGTGAGGTGAAAGGTCTATGGAGGAGACCCCAGGAGGCCTCCTATATGTTCACCTCCAACCCTAAGCCGTCGTGATTTGTCCCGAACAACTCCATACAACCACCGGATGGCTCTTCCCTCTCATCTAGAGGGGAGGTCTCTCCCTCCATAGCTTCCTCCCCATTGGAACCACCATGAAGGCCATGCAAGAGGAGGAGAAGGAGGCGCGACCGCCACCATCCTTATTGGGCGTCAACCTAGGCCGTGCGCGCCGGCCACCATCTACATCTCACTCCTTTCTACTATAATTCGTATGATTGAACATGTTCATGACATCAATGAAGCATTCATCACCAGTCCACGAACACCTTATATGATTATGCTAGTAGCAACATTCGGCTGCATGATGCGGCTTGAAGCTACGTCAGTATTTCCCCAAAGAGGAAGGGATAATGCAGCACAGCGGCGGTAGGTATTTCCCTCAGTTATGAGACCAAGGTTATCGAACCAATAGGAGAACGAAGCAACATAACGTAAACAGCCCCTGCACACAAATAACAAATACTCGCAACCCGCCGTGTAAAAGGGGTTGTCAATCCCTTTCGGGTAGCGGCGCCCAAGATAGGCAAACGGACGTGAAATAAATTGTAGTAGATTGATAGATCGAACGCCAAATAAAATAAATAAGAATAAATTGCAGCAAGGTATTTTTTTATTTTTGGTTTAATAGATCTGGAAATAAAAGCAAAGGAAAAGTAGATCGCAAAGGCAAATAATATGAGAAAGAGACCCGGGGGCCGTAGGTTTCACTAGTGGCTTCTCTCGAGAAAAATAGCAAACAGTGGGTAAACAAATTACTGTTGGGAAATTGATAGAACTTCAAATAATCATGATGATATCCAGGCAATGATCATTATATAGGCATCACGTCCAAGATTAGTAGACCGACTCCTGCCTGCATCTACTACTATTACTCCACACATCGACCACTATCCAGCATGCATCTTGTGTATTAAGTTCATGGATAAACGGAGTAATGCTATAAGAACGATGACATGATGTAGACAAGATCTATCTATGTAGATATAGACCCCATCGTTTTATCCTTAGTAGCAACGATACATACGTGTCGGTTCCCCTTCTGTCACTGGGATCAAGCACCGTAAGATCGAACCCACTACGAAGCACCTCTTCCCATTGCAAGATAAATAGATCAAGTTGGCCAAACAAAACCCAAATATCGGAGAAGAAATACGAGGCTATAAGAAATCATGCATATAAGAGATCAAAGAAACTCAAATAACTTTCATGGATATAAAAATATAGATATGATCATAAACTCAAAGTTCATCCGATCCCAACAAACACACCGCAAAAAGAGTTACATCATATGGATCTCCAAGAGACAATTGTATTGAGAATCAAACGAGAGAGGGGAAGCCATCTAGCTACTAACTAGGGACCCGAAGGTCTACAAAGAACTACTCACGCATCTTCGGAGAGGCACCAACGGAAGTGGTGAACCCCTCTGTGATGGTGTCTAGATTGGATCTGGTGGTTCTGGACTCTGCGGCGGCTGGAATTGATTTTCGTCGACTCCCCTAGGGTTTCTGGAATATTTTGGTATTTATAGGGCAAAGAGGCGGTCCGGGGGGCACCCGAGGTGGGCACAACCCACCAGGGCGCGCCTGGGCCTCCTAGCGTGCCCTGGTGGGTTGTGCTCCCCTCGGAGCACCCCCAGGAGCTGCCTTGGCCCGTTGGGTGTCTTCTGGTCCATAAAAAATCTTCGTGAACTTTTGTTGCATTTGGACTCCGTTTGGTATTGATTTCCTGCGATGTAAAAAACATGCAGAAAACAGCAACTCGCACTAGGCGCTATGTCAATTGGTTAGTGCCAAAAAATGATATAAAATGACTATACAATGATTATAAAACATCCAAGATTGATAATATAACAACATGGAACAATCAAAAATTATAGATACGTTGGAGACGTATCAGCATCCCCAAGCTTAACTCCTGCTCGTCCTCGAGTAGGTAAGTGATAAAAACAGAATGTTTGATGTGGAATGCAGCCTAACATGTCATATCATATTATTTTCTTTATACCATGGACATTTCGACTTTTATATTGTTCAAAGCAATAGTCTAGTTTTGACATGATAACTTAAATACTCAAGCATACCAACAAGCAACCATGTCTTTCAAAATATCAACGCTAAAATAAGCTATCCCTAGCCCATTATGCTCAATCATTGATCCTTTCATGAAACACACTCGCATATTAACTACACCCAATGCTCAAGTACGATCATAGTGCCTCCTAGTTGGTGCTTTTATAAGAGAAGATGGAGACTCAAATTCAAAATTAAAATTGCATAAAGTAAAAGAAAGGCCCTTCGCAGAGGGAAGTAGGGATTTGTAGAGGTACCAGAGCTCAAAGCGAAAAACTTAGAGATAAAAACATTTTGGGAGGTGTACTTTTCCTACCAACGAAAACGACTTAGAGTTCCCAACACTTTCCATGTTAGATATATCATAGGCGGTTCCCAAATAGAAATTAAAGTTTATTCCTTTTTCAACCATACTTTCACTTTCCATGGCTAACAGTATCCACGGGTGCCTTCCATACCAACACTTTCCAAGGAATTTATTATTTGACAACATAAAGTAAATTCATTTTTCTTTTCGGGACTGGGCATCCCTAATACCTTTGCCTTACTCTCGTGCAATGACAAGTGAATAAACACTCATCGTGAGAATAACACATCTAGGATGGAAAATATTAGCCACCCCTCACCGCCTTGTGAGCGGTACGAGCACACAAAAGAGAAATTTATTTTGAATCTTAGAGATGGAACATACAAATTTGCTTAGAACGGCAAAAGAATACCGCATATAGGTAGGTATAGTGGACTCATGTGGCAAAACTGGTTTAGAGGTTTTTGGATGCACAAGTAGTGATCATACTTAGTGAAAAATGAAGGCTAGCAAAAGATTGAGAAGCGGCCAACCAAGAAACAAATAATCTCATAAGCGAGCATTAGGCATAATTAACACCGAATAATGCACCACAAGTAGGATATAATTTCATTGCATAATTATTGACTTTCGTGCTTGCATAGGGAATCACAAACCTTAACACCAATATTCTTACTAAAGCATAATTACTCATCAACATGACTCACATATCACATCATCATATCTCAAAACTATTAATAAGAATCAAGTTTATTTTGTCCAATGATCTTCATGAAAGTTTTTATTATATCCTTCTTGGATATCTATCACTTTGGAACTAATTTTCATATGTTGCTTTCGATAAGCTCAAACAAATATAAGTGAAGATCATGAGCATAAAATTCTTTCTCTCAAATTAATTTAAGTGAAGCAAGAGAGAATTTCTTGAAAATTTTACTAACTCTCAAATAAATCTAAGTGAAGCAAGAGAGCATGTCTTCAAAAATTCTAAAGCACACCGTGCTCAAAAAGATATAAGTGAAGCACTAGAGCAAATCCATAGCTCATAAAAATTTAAGTGAAGCATAGAGAGCAATTCTAGCAAGTCATGGCGTAATTTTGGCTCTCTCAAATAGGTGTGTCCAGCAAGGAATCAAGAGTTAAAAGACAAAATAAAACAAGGAAAGACTCTTATCATACAAGACGCTCCAAGAAAAACACATAGTATGTGGCGGATAAAAATATAGCTTCGAGTAAAATACCGATGGTCGTTAGAAGAAAGAGGGGATGCCACTCGGGGCATCCCCAAGCTTAGTTGCTTGCTCTCTTTTGGATAATAGGTTGGGATGCCGGGGAATCCCCAAGCTTAGGCTCTCTTACTCCTTATTCCTTCATCCATCATAAGATAACCCAAAACTTGAAAACTTCAATCACACAAAACTCAACAAAACCTTCGTGAGATCTATTAGTATAAGAAAGCAAATCACTACTATAAGTACTGTAGCAAACCAATTCATATTTTTTCTTGCATTATATCTACTGTATTAAAACTTTTCTATGGCAAAAACTCATCAAAGAAAACCATAGAGCCATCAAAACAAGCACACAACGCAAAGAAAACAGAATCTGTCAAAAACAGAATAGTCTGTAGCAATCTGGATATTTCAAATACTTCTGAAACTCCAAAAATTCTGAAAATTTTGGACGACCTGAGAAATTTGTATATTAATCTTCTGCAAAAATAATTGGTATTTTATCATGCTCTGGTAAAAAATGAGAATTGTTTTCGTGAGCGCAAAAGTTTCTGTTTTTTCAGCAAGATCAAACAACTATCACCCAAGAAGATCCTAAAGGATTTACTTGGCACAAACACTAACTAAAACACAAAAAACACAATCATAACAGTAGCATAATTGTGCAAACACTCAAGAACAGAAAGCAAAAAGAAAAAATAAATTTTATTCATTGGGTTGCCTCCCAACAAGCGCTATAGTTTTACGCCCTTAGCTAGGCATAAAGCAAGGATCTAAGTTTTGTCATCTTTGTTTCAAGATCCATAAGATGCCCTCATGATTGATTCATATGGTGCCCTAATTATTGTTCTAGGGAAGTGTTCCATACCCTTCCTCAAAGGAAATTGGAACTTAATATTGTCTTCTTTCATATCAATCACGGCACCGATAGTGCGTAAAAACGGTCTACCAAGAATAACTGGACAAGACGGATTGCAATCAATATCAAGAACAATAAAATCTATGGGCACATAATTCCTATTTGCAAGAATAATAACATCATTAATTCTTCCCATAGGCTTTTTAATAGTAGAATCCGCCAAGTGCAAATTTAAAGAGCATTCTTCAATATCGGTAAGACCAAGCACATCACATAAAGATTTCGGAATTGTAGAAACACTAGCACCCAAGTCACACAACGCAAAACACTCATAATTTTTAATCTTGACTTTGATAGTAGGTTCCCATTCATCATGCAATTTTCTAGGAATTGAAACTTCTGATTCCAACTTTTCTTCTATAGCTTTCATCATAGCATCAACAATATGTTTACTAAAAGCTTTATTTTGTTCGTAAGCATGGGGTGAATTTATCATGGATTGCAACAAAGAAATGCAATCAATCAAAGAGCAAATATCATAATTAAAGTCTTTGTAATCCAGAAGGGTGGGCACATCACTAGTTAAAGTTTTGACCTCTTCAAACCCACTTTCATCAATTTTCTCAACAAGATTTTCACCCTCCGAATTATCGGGACGCCTTTTAACTAAAGTTGACTCTTCTCCACTCCCTTTTTCATCAATATTAATTTTACTAAACAAGGAATCAATATAAGAAACACCAATCACTTAGGATCTTCATAACTTTTACGAAAGTAACCACTAGAAAACGCTTTTTCTAAAAATTCTCTTTTAGCTCTAAGCATAGCCGTTCTTTTCTTACTCTCATCCATAGAAACATAGAGAACTTTAATTGATTAATCAACCTTAGGCACAAAAAAATTCATCTTGAGATTTTCCACATCATGAGAAATTCTATCAACACTTCTAGACAAATCATCAATCTTATTCAACTTTTCTTCTATGGTAGTGTTGAAAACTTTTTGCATGTTGATAAATTCTTTAATATTATTCTCAAGATCAGAGGTGTTCCTATTATTATTATAAGATTGATTTCCATAGGAATTACCATAATTATTAGAGGAATTACTAGGAAAAGGCCTAGGATTAAAATTACCTCTATAAGCATTGTTGTTGAAATTATTTCGAGAGATAAAATTCACATCAACGGCATCACTATTTTGCTCAATCAAAGTAGACAAAGGCATATCATTAAAATCAATAGGAGCACTTTTACTAGAAACGAATTTCATAAGAGCATCAACTTTTTCACTCAAAGAAGAAGTTTCTTCAACCGAATTAACTTTTTTACTAGTAGGAGCTCTTTCGGTATGCCATTGCGAATAATTTGCCATAATATTATCAAGCAAATTGGTGGCTTCACCCAAAGTAATTTCCATAAAGGTACCACCCGCGGAGGAATCTAAAAGATACGAGAAACAAAATTCAATCCCACATAAAAATTTTGTATGATCATCCAAAGATTTAACCCATGAGTTGGGCAATTCCTTAGCATCATTTTCATCCTTTCCCAAGATTGTGCAACATGCTCATGTTCAAGTTGCTTGAAATTCATGATCTGGGTTCTAAGGGAAATAATTTTTGCGGGCAGAAAATACTTAGTGATTAAAGCATCTTTGCACTTATTCCAAGAATCGATACTATTGCGAGGCAAAGAACAAAACCATTTTTTTGCAGAATCACGCAAAAAAAACGGTAATAATTTCATCTTCACAACATCATTGTCGACATCTTTTTTCTTTTGCATATCGCATAATTCCACGAAGGTATTAAGATGGGACGCGGCATCCTCATTAGGAGTACCGGAAAATTGGTCTTTCATAACAAGATTCAGCAAAGCAGTATTAATATCACAAGTCTCCGCACTAGTGGCGGGAGCAGCAATCGGAGTGCCAATAAAATCATCCTACTGGTTCGATACCTTGGTCTCACTGCCGCTGTGCTGCATCATCCCTTCCTCTTTGGGGAAATACCGACGTAGCTTCAAGCCGCATCAAAAGGAATTCTGGCGCCGTTGCCGGCGAGGATCTTCAACATAAACCAGGTTCCTAATCACAAATCTCATCTCCTCGCAATTTACATTATTTGCCATTTGCCTCTTGTTTTCCTCTCCCCCACTTCACAAAAAATTGTCGTTTTATTCGCCCATCTTTTTCGTTCGCCGTTTTCTTGTTGGAAATGTTTTCCAGTGCAATCTTGTTGCGTAGTCATCATGACTCAAGAAAACATCAAGTTGTGTGATTTCTCAAATACCAACAGCCCCTGCACACAAATAACAAATACTCACAACCCGATGTGTAAAAGGGGTTGTCAATCCCTTTCAGGTAGCGGCGCCCAAGATAGGCAAACAGACGTGAAATAAATTGTAGTAGATTGATAGATCGAACGCCAAATAAAATAAATAAGAATAAATTGTAGTAAGGTATTTTTGGTTTAACAGATCTGAAAATAAAAGCAAAGGAAAAGTAGATCGCAAAGGCAAATAATATTACTCCACACATCGACCGCTATCCAGCATCCATCTAGTGTATTAAGTTCATGGGGAAATGGAGTAATGCAATAAGAACGATGACATTATGTAGACAAGATCTATCTATGTAGAGATAGACCCCATCGTTTTATCCTTAGTAGCGACAATACATACGTGTCGGTTCCCCTTCTGTCACTGGGATCAAGCACCGTAAGATCAAACCAACTACAAAGCACCTCTTCCCATTGCAAGATAAATAGATCAAGTTGGCCAAATAAAACCCAAATATCGGAGAAGAAATACGAGGCTATAAGCAATCATGCATATAAGAGATCAAAGAAACTCAAATAACTTTCATGGATATAAAAAGATAGATCTAATCATAAACTCAAAGTTCATCCGATCCCAACAAACACACCGCAAAAAGAGTTACATCATATGGATCTCCAAGAGACCATTGTATTGAGAATCAAACGAGAGAGAGGAAGCCATCTAGCTACTAACTACGAACCCGAAGGTCTACAAAGAACTACTCACGCATCATCGGAGAGGCACCAATGGAAGTGGTGAACCCCTCCGTGATGGTGTCTAGATTGGATCTGGTGGTTCTGGACTCTGCGGTGGCTGGAATTGATTTTTGTCGACTTCCCTAGGGTTTCTGGAATACTAGAGTATTTATAGAGCAAAGAGGTGGTCCGGGGGGCACCCGAGGTGGGCACAACCCACCAGGACGCGCCTGGGCATCCTGGCGCGCCTTGGTCGGTGGTGCTCCCCTCGGAGCACCCCCCAGGCGCTACCTTGGCTCATTGGGTGTCTTCTGGTCCATAAAAAATCTCCGTGAAGTTTCGTTGCATTTGGACTCCATTTGGTATTGATTTCCTGAGATGTAAAAAACATGCAGAAAACAGCAACTGGCACTTGGCACTATGTCAATAGGTTAGTACCAATAAATGATATAAAATGATTATAAAACATCCAAGAGTGATAATATAACAGCATGGAACAATCAAAAATTATAGATACGTTGGAGACGTATCACTGCAAAGAGACACCGCCGCTAACTTGGCCAACTACCAGCAGCGTCTAAAACAATTATGGACACTTCTACTATTACAGAACTAGCAGCGTTCCGCAGATGTAAACAATGCTAGTAGTGTACACAAAGGGAGCTACTATGTCGCGAAACACCAGTGGTGTTTGACAAAGGGACACCCGCAAGATGGCAGTAAATTAGCACCATTCGGCATATAAGGAATGCCACAAAACTAAGTTGCATCACCATATTGGCCCACCGCATGTTTGGGTTCAAACAATCAGCAGCATTCAAGCGGATAGAATGCTGCAAATGAACGTACACATACGGGTGTATCAATTTGTTGCGCGCTGCTAACCTGTTCTCAAATACAAAAAAATAGTGATGCTTGGCGAAGAGACGCCGATGAGCCATGAACATATCTCATAATTTTTGTGTAACACACTGAGGGCCTGTTTGGGTTAAAGGAAAGGAAAACATAGGATTGGAGAAGAATGCTGGAAATGAAGAGGAACGCAGTTGTAGAACATAGGAAAGAAAATGGCTACACCTGCATGTAGAGTTGGTGTTCGGGACAGAGAAAAGGTGAACATAGGAAATCAACCAATGTGGGTCCCGGGCGGTATATTTTAAATATTGAAAAAGATACTAGCTTCAATTCCCATATGATTACTTCCTTTGGTGATCCGAAAATGGAACCGAAAGGATTCTCACATTTTTCCCATAGGTGACCCTGAGTTGTCGAACCCATGGGAGGACGGTGCCCCTTTAAGCTAGGGTCTCAAACAAACTTTTGCTAAAGAATTAATTCCAGCTTTTGACTGGATCGTAATTCAAACTGACACAGGAAGAACACTTATAACAAAAATAGGCATGGGTATGAGGTCTTATGGTTACAACCATGTGTTTGTGATGGGACCAAATATGATCTTAATTTGTGCTCTAGAAGTCGCCCGTCAAGATGTGCTTGCTACATATTGAAGTGAGGGATGTGTCAAAATTATGTCTGGGCCGGTGCGCATCCTGCATTAAGAGTGAGCTGTCCAATCAAAGACCCTATCCGTCGCGCGTGGTTGCCTTGATAATTAAGATTGCAATAGTCAGACAAAAGCATTGGGTGTTTAATGACTACACCTCTTGAATCCCTACGGATAGGATCTGTGTTACCGTACTAAACATTTCTGCCACTGGTGTTTAGAATAACACTTCACGGTCTCCCTGCCCTTAGCCTCTCCGTGACTCGTTCTCCATGATCCTGGGTACCTGCAAAGATGAAGAACGTGAATGAAATAAGAGACAACCACGGAACAATTTTATGTTACACATACGAGTCGTTAATTCAAAGTCCTTCAATTGACCCCTCCAACAACTACATCGGGTTGCAAGGCTCTTGCCTCAACCCATACCTTACCGAACTACTCACACATGGAGATTAGATCACATGAAGAACACATCAAAGAACACACCATGAAGATAGATAGATTGATAATATGTCTTACAATGAATGTCGTGTGTGATACATGATTACAAATATGACTAGATGGTGGAGAACTATGGTGGAGATGAAGGTGGTGGCTATGGAGATGGAAATTGTTGGAGATGAAGATAATGATGACTGGTTGTTCTGCGCTTCTCATGACTTGTTCTGTTATCCATTTGGCCTCGGCCCCTTTATAAAGTTTGTTCACGTGGATGAGGAGCCTCAATTTCCACGCCATACGACTATCATATGAGCGGGCGTGGTCGCATGGAATGTCATATTTTGCTCTGTTTCTTCTAGTGCACCTCCCACTTGATCCACTCTATCTCCACTTTGCTCATTTCCAAGTATTGGCTTGATTTCATCCATAAATAGCCCATTTCCTATGGAATCAAAATAAAGAAGGATTTTTGAAATCCTATGCATTCATTAGTCATCAGTTGCAATATCAGAGCGAATATCTCAGCTTTAATGAAATACATCGGTTTAAACTCAGGTTAGAGGAGTGTAAAAATAACACTCATCACTGTGCGTGTGGGACCAAATTGTACACAGATCAACACCAGTGTGGGTCTAGTTGCTTGGTTTGTCGTAGCTTTTCTCTTCCATTCCTTGGGCCTATGTGAAAACAAACACTTTGGTTAGATTTTTTTCTTGTGAAAACGCAAGTTCGTGAGACTTTCCACCGGATTGGAAAGGACACGTTCCTTCGTACTGAACGGGATTTCCTATGGCAATTCCATAGGAACGAGTTTCCCGTGGTTTTCCTCCGGTTTTCCTAGGTACCGAAGATGGCCAGGATTTTTAACCACATATTGTAGTGATCACATGCATGATGAGACCATGCAATTTTTTTTACAAACAACATTACAATATTTTGCAGATATGCTTAAAATCTTAACATTCTGTTAGCAGCGTGCGCTCTAGATATGAAACACCGCTAACCATCACATTAGCAGGGTTCATCTAGCAATACAAGCTGCTAATTGTACTAATATATTATATTGTTCTGAAATAGAAAACCCACCTCATATAAATCCAAAAGTTGGAGAGGTAGCTTTGATTCGTCTGCATTGGATGTAAACAAGATTTTTAGGTCACAAAAATAATAAAACTACCTTGCACTCTCACAAATTGGACGCATCCCCCTTCAAACCTACAAATCTCCCCTCACATCGATAGGTGTAACCGTTGTTGACATATCTCATAACTTTTGTGTACCACATCATATTGTATTGTTCTAAAATAGCAAACCCACCTCATATAAATTGTCAATTTAGAGATGTGGCTCCAAAATTTGGAGACGCGGCTTTGATTCATCTGCATTGGATGTATATAAGAATTTTAGGTCACAAAAATAGCAACACTACCTTGCTCTCTCACAAATCGGCCACTCCCCCCTTCTAACATATGAATCTCCCCTGACATCGATAGATCATTAACATATGAAGATCTATATACACAACTATTCATTCAGTAGCAGAAACAAATGTGCCCTGGATCTATAAATAACATTGTCAAAAATCCTGAAACTAATATGCAGGGGAGTACATGACAGCAGGAATGGAGCTTGAAGCACATGCTTACCCTACTCCATGCTTGAAACATAGCTTGATAGCAGGAACAGAGCTTGAGTAATAAAATCCCTCCAACATGTAGATTTGTAGGGGAGATTTATTTGTCGCTCCTAGTTAAAAGTCCTTTGGCCATCTGTTAGGCACTCGATCTCGATCTAGATTCAATCACTTGCAGGTAGCTTACAGGATACAAGTTTGTGGGGAGAAGAAGAAAAGAGAAAGCAAAAGGAGCCGTGTCGTGCCATGCCGGTTACCTGATCCCACTGGATGACGTCTTTGTTGCTCCACTTGGCTTAAGAAGGGTTCACCCACTCCGGGCCCACGAACCTGCGGCTCGGGTGCTTGATCCTAGGTGGCCTGGTGATGACGCGGTCTTGCCCCTGATTAGTCGCCGAGCGATCTCCTGATGCCACGCTGGCTGACTTGGCGATGTTTAGGCCGTTGCTGCTCTTCTCTGAACCTGGGACGCTAACATCCCCTGCTCCTTGAGAGCATGCTTGTCCCCAAGCTGCCACAGCCGGGAAGCGGTTCTTGAGAGCCAGCGCATCCTTTCATGATGCATCCAACGGTTCAGAGTCTGACCAACGTACCAAGTATTGTTCGCGCCATCTAGAAGGAGTTTGTCGCCGGCGCTTGTCTAGGAGCTCTACCGGAGACAGTTCAGACGATCGCGGGATCGGTAGTGGTCGATGCAGATGTATCTGGTGAGAGTGCTTGTCGCAGCTAAGACACGTGGAATACTGGGTGTATCCACGATCCCGAAGGTAGCGCCAGTTCATAAGCCACAGGATTGATGCGTCGTATTACCTTGAACGGACCAAAGTACCTGAACGCCAGCTTGTGGTTGGCTCGGCGATGTATTGATGACTGGATGTACGGCTGTAACTTGACGAACACAGTGTCTCCCATAGCGAACTCCCACTCAGATCGCTTTTTGTCGGCTTGGACCTTCATAATGTGCCGCGCATGGTGCAGGTGCTGCTTGAGAACTTGCTGCATGGTCTTTCTTTCTTCTAGCCACTCCTTGAGCTCTCGAATCTTGCACACCGATGTTGCTTTGATACCCAAGTGCCGAGGTTCATGTCCATATAATGCTTGAAATGGCGATATGTCTAGGGCTGAATGGTAGTTGGAGTTGTACCAGAATTCAGCAAGAGCAAGAAATTGGTTCCAGTGGTTGGGACACGCATGAATGAAGCACCTTAGGTAGATCTCACGATATTGATTGACTCTCTCCGATTGTCCATCAGTTTGAGGGTGGTACGGAGTACTCATGTTGAGTTCAGTTCCAATGCCGGCAAACAGTTCACGCCAGAATTTGCTCATGAAGACGGGGTCTCTATCTGATATGATGGCTTTCGGCGGACCATGAAGTTTGTAAACGTTGTCCAGATATGCTCTAGCTACTCGGGCCGCACTGAATGGGTGATGAAGTGGTAGAAAGTAAGCATAGCGTGTGAATTTATCCACCACGACTAAGATGTAGTTTGCCTTGCCTGACTGCGGGAGACCGTCGATGACATCCATTGTCACGACTTGCCAAGCTCCTTCTGGCAGAGGAATTGGTTCGAGTAAACCCGGATATTTGACCCTCTCTGGTTTAGCTTGTTGGCAGATTGTACATCCCTGCACATACTATCGGATCTGTTGCTTCATTTTGGGCCAGGCGAACAGTTTGCAAAGACGCCGATATATCACCGGGAAACCAGAGTGCCCTCCAACCATGCTATCATGGAAAGCACGCAGAACTGATTGCTGAATTGCAGGCGAGCCTCCCAGCCACAGACGCTGACGAAAATACAGCAGGCCATTAGCAACCGAGAAGCGCTCGTCGGGTCAGGTTGTTGCGAGAACTGCTCTAGTAGTTTGCGAGCATGAGCATTACTCGAATAACTGGCCCGGATGTCATCGATCCAAGTAGGTTGACATACTGAAATCGCCATGGCCTGACTCTATTCATGGCGACGACGAGACAGAGCATCTGCAGCACTGTTAGTTGTACCTTACATCTAACAAATTTTGTAACACAACCCCAGGAGCTTGGTAAATGCTTTCTGCTGCCACACTGTTGATAGCCTCTGATCATCCAAATGCGCGAGACTATGTTGATCTGTCTATATCAAGAACTCGTCATGGTGTAAATAAGGGCGCCATTGTTCCACGGCCATGAGTATAGCAAAGCATTCCTTTTCGTAAGTGAACAACCCTCTGTATTTGGGAGCCAAAGGCTTGCTCATGTACGCGATCGGGTGCCCTCCCTGCTGTAATACTGCCCCAACTCCATAATCATAGGTGTCTGTATCAATAACAAACTGTTTATTGAAATCTGGCAAGTGCAGGACTGGTGTAGAGATCAGGCCTCGCTGCGGCAGTTCAAATGCTTTAGCAGTTTCAGTAGTCCACACAAACGGATGGTTCTTCTTTAACAGACTGAAGAGGGGCCTAGCGATGATGCCGAAGTGCTTGGCAAATTTCCGGTAATAGCCTGCCAACCCGAGGAAACTACGCACCTCTTTGCTGTTACGAGGAACAGGCCATTTTCTGATAGTTTCGATCTTCTCTGGATCCGTTGAAACCCCACGCTCGTCAATGACATGCCCCAGGTAAGCAATCTGCCGTTGCCCAAACGCACACTTGGATTGATTCACTTGTCAATGATCCCTACGGAGCAGTTGAAGTACCTGACGAAGATGTTCTACATGTTGCTTCAGAGTTTTACTGAACACCAATATGTCATCGAAGAATAATATGACACAGACATGCAGCAGAGGTCGTAGGGTACAAGTCACAGCGCCGATGAAGGTTGGGGGTGCAGTTGCTAGCCCAAACGTCATGACCAAGAACTCCCAGTGCCCCGAGTGTGTTGTAAATGTTGTCTTATATTCTTCCCCCTCTGCCAACCGTATTTGGTGATACCCTGCACACAAGTCCAACTTGGAGAACCAACGAGCTCCCACCAATTCATCAAGCAATTCATCGATGATTGGAACTGGGTACTTGCTGACCAGTGTCATTGCATTCAAACATCTGTAATCTACACACAGTCGCCATGTCCCATCCTTTTTCTTCACAAGTAAAGCTGGAGAGGAAAACGGGCTAGTACACACAGTCGCCATGTCCCATCAAGCAGTTCCTTAACCCGACGATCTATCTCATTCTTGAGCTCTGGCTTGTGTCTATAGGGGCGCTGGTTAACTGGTTGAGCTCCCTCTATGAGTGCAATCCGATGATCACAAGCACGCCTTGGTGGGAGCCCTTTTGGTTTTTCAAAAACACCCGTGCACTGCTCCAACACTCTGAGAATTTCCACTGGTATGTTTTCCTCTTGCGCCCCCGTTTCGCTGATAGCATTCAGGTGAACTACGTATGCAACAGAGCCTTGCTTACAAGTAGACAGGAGCTCCTGAGATGAAATCACAGAACACTGGTGCTGATGTTTAGTGACTGCCTGCAGATCCACAACTCCTTGATCCGTGGTTACTGTCATATGTTGTGCTTCCCAATCGACTTGCATCGGGCTATGCTTCTTGAGCCAATCCATTCCCAGAATTGTGTCATAAGCCCCCAGTGAGAGAAGCTTAAAATCTATGACAAACTCATGTCCCTGAGACGACCACTGACAATGGGGAATGAAACTATCACAGTGTAAACAGAACCATCCGCAACTTTAACTTGACAAGTCCTTGGCAGCTTGCACACTCCAGATAACTGAGCTACCATATGAAGATCCACAAAAGATGATGAACTTCCTGAATCTACTAACAGTGACATTTCCTTACCCTATATCCACGCGTGTAACTGCATCACCCCTGTCCAAATGATCCATCCACTGCTTGCTTGGAGATAGTGCAGAGATTATCCTCATCCAATGTTGAGTGATCTTGATCGTTCTAACCAAGCATCTCTTCCATTGCAAATAACTCCAGCAACTCCTCAACCGCATGCATCTGCACAGTGGAAGGGCATGTATGATCTTTGCCCTACCGTTTCCCACACTTAAAACAGAGACCGCGAGCTCTTCTGAAAGAGCGCAATGCCGCTATCTTGCTGCTCTCTTTTCCTGCCCTTGCTACCTCTATTCCACGGCGATCCTCAGAGCTGGCTGTAGGTGCTGATGGACGCGCAGCGCTCGGAGGTGCCGATGGAGCACTGGCCGCCACAAACCGCAGTGCTGGGAGACGAGTGGGTGTCGCGTGCTTGACAATCTCACCATCTGCCTTTCTTCTTGGAGCAGCGCCAGGGAGCACGCTGATAACCCACAAGTATAGGGGATCGCAACAGTTTTCGAGGGTAGAGTATTCAACCCAAATTTATTGATTCGGCACAAGGGGAGCCAAAGAATATTCTCAAGTATTAGCAGTTGAGTTGTCAATTCAACCACACCTGGATAACTTAATATCTGCAGCAAAGTATTTAGTAGCAAAGTAGTATGGAAGTAACGGTAACGGTAGCAAAAGTAATATTTTTGGGTTTTGTAGTGATTGTAACAGTAGCAACAGAAAAGTAAATAAGCGAAGAACAATATATGGAAAGCTCGTAGGCATTGGATCGGTGATCAAGAATTATGTCGGATGTGGTTCATCATGTAACAATCATAACATAGGGTGACACAGAACTAGCTCCAATTCATCAATGTAATGTAGGCATGTATTCCGAATATAGTCATACGTGCTTATGGAAAAGAACTTGCATGACATCTTTTGTCATACCCTCCCGTGGCAGCGGGGTCCAAGCAAAAACTAAGGGATATTAAGGCCTCCTTTTGATAGAGTACCGGACCAAAGCATTAACACATAGTGAATACATGAACTCCTCAAACTACGGTCGTCACCGGGAGTGGTCCCGATTATTGTCACTTCGGGGTTGCCGGATCATAACACATAGTAGGTGACCATAGACTTGCAAGATATGATCAAGAACTCACATATATTCATGAAAACATAATAGGTTCAGATCTGAAATCATGGCACTCGGGCCCTAGTGGCAAGCATTAAGCATAGCAAAGTCATAGCAACATCAATCTCAGAACATAGTGGATACTAGGGATCAAACCCTAACAAAACTAAGTCGATTACATGATAAATCTCATCCAACCCATCACGTCCAGCAAGCCTACGATGGAATTACTCACGCACGGCGGTGAGCATCATGAAATTGGTGATGGAGGATGGTTGATGATGACGATGGCGACGGATTCCCCTCTTCGAAGCCCCGAACGGACTCCAGATCAGCCCTCCCGAGAGAGTTTAGGGCTTGGCGGCGGCTCCGTATCGTAAAACGCGATGAATCTTTCTCTCTGATTTTTTTCTCCCCGAACACAAATATATGGAGTTGGAGTTGAGGTCGGTGGAGCTCCAGGGGGCCCACGAGGCAGGGGGCGCGCCCAGGGGGCAGGCGCGCCCCCATCCTCGTGGAAAGGGTGTGGGCCCCCTGGCCTTGATTCTTTTGCCAGTATTTTTTATTATTTCCAAAAATAATCTCCGTGAAGTTTCAGGTCATTCCGAGAACTTTTGTTTCTGCACAAAGATAACACCATGGCAATTCTGCTGAAAACAGCGTCAGTCCGGGTTAGTTCCATTCAAATCATGCAAGTTAGAGTCCAAAACAAGGGCAAAAGTGTTTGGAAAAGTAGATACGACGGAGACGTATCAACTCCCCCAAGCTTAAACCTTTGCTTGTCCTCAAGCAATTCAGTTGATAAACTGAAAGTGATAAAGAAAAACTTTTACAAACTCGGTTTGCTCTTGTTGTTGTAAATATGTAAAGCTAGCATTCAAGTTTTCAGCAAAGATTATGAACTAACCATATTCACAATAACTCTTAGGTCTCATGTTTACTCATATCAATGGCATAATCAACTAGCGAGCAATAATAATAAATCTCGGATGACAACACTTTCTCAAAACAATCATAATATGATATAACAAGATGGTATCTCGCTAGCCCTTTCTGAGACCGCAAAACATAAATGCAGAGCACCTTTAAAGTTCAAGGACTGACTAGACATTGTAATTCATGGTAAAAAAAGATCAGTCATAGTCATACCCAATATAAATTAACAGTAATGAATGCAAATGACAGCAGTGCTCTCCAGCTGGTGCTTTTAATAAGAGGGTGATGACTCAACATAAAAGTAAATAGATAGGCCCTTCGCAGAGGGAAGCAGGGATTTGTAGAGGTGCCAGAGCTCGATTTTGAAATAGAGGTAAATAATATTTTGAGCGGTATACTTTCATTGTCAACATAACAACCAAGAGATGGCGATATCTTCCATGCTACACACATTATAGGCGGTTCCCAAACAGAATGGTAAAGTTTATACTCCCCCTCCACCAACAAGCATCAATCCATGGCTTGCTCGAAACAACGAGTGCCTCCAACTAACAGCAGTCCCGGGGGAGTTTTGTTTGCAATTATTTTGATTTGATTTGCATAAAGCATGGGACTGGGCATCCCGGTGACCAACCATTTTCTCGTGAGTTAGGAGCAGAGTCCACGCCTCTTGAGAATAACCCGCCTAACATGGAAGATACGGACAACCCTAGTTGATACATGAGCTATTCGAGCATACAAAACAGAATTTCATTTGAAGGTTTAGAGTTTGGCACATACAAATTTACTTGGAACGGCAGGTAGATACCGCATATAGGAAGGTATAGTGGACTCATATGGCATAACTTTGGGGTTTAAGGGATTGGATGCACAAGCAGTATTCCCGCTTAGTACAAGTGAAGGCTAGCAAAAGACTGGGAAGCGACCAACTAGAGAGCGACAACAGTCATGAACATGCATTCAAATTAATGAACATTGAGTGCAAGCATGAGTAGGATATAATCCACCATGAACATAAATATCGTGAAGGCTATGTTGATTTGTTTCAACTACATGTGTGAACATGTGCCAAGTCAAGTCACTTGAATCATTCAAAGGAGGATACCACCCTATCATACCACATCACAACCATTTTAATAGCATGTTGGCACGCAAGGTAAACCATTATAAACTCCTAGCTAATTAAGCATGGCATAAGCAACTATAATCTCTAATTGTCATTGCAAACATGTTTATTCATAATAAGCTGAATTAGGAACGATGAACTAATCATATTTACAAAAACAAGAGAGGTCGAGTTCATACCAGCTTCTCCCATCTCAATTAGTCCATCATATATCGTCATAATTGCCTTTCACTTGCACGACCGAATGATGTGAATAATAATAATAGTGCATGTGCATTGGACTAAGCTGGAATCTGCAAGCATTCAATAAACAGGAGAAGACAAGGCAATATGGGCTCTTGGTTAAATCAACAATAATGCATATAAGAGCCACTTCAACATTTTCATTATGGTCTTCTCCTATCGACCCCCAAAGAAAAGGAAAGGAATAGAACTATTTACACGGGAAAGCTCCCAACAAGCAAAAGAAGAACATGAAATATTTTTGGGTTTTCTTTTTAATTACTACTACTACAGCAAGAAAGGTAAACTAGCTAAACGCTACAACTACTTTTTTTGGTTTTCTTAAGGTTTTCAAACACACAAGAAGAAAGCAAGAAAAAGAAAATAAACTAGCATGGATATTACAGTGGAAGAGTATGAGCACCGACATCTAGCAATGAGTGTGTGAATATAAATGTAATGTCGGTGAGAGATGCATACTCCCCCAAGCTTAGGCTTTTGGCCTAAGTTGGTCTATTGCCACGGCTGTCCTAGCGGATATCCAAAGTTATAACTGGGGTCGTACTGAGATGAAGCCTCGGATTGCCACTGGTTGGCAATCGCCTCCGGATCCCACTGGTAATCAGACTGTCGTGGAGGATCAAATTGTGGTTCCGACTCTGGCTCTGTAGCTGATGTAGGGTTCCGGTAGGCGTGGATGGCCGCCAGCGGAACGAGATACTTGCCTGCAAATAAATCAAACAAGGAAGGAGCAGGCAAGGTAATAGTCTCAGGGTGGTTCTTATCAAATAACAGTTTGTATTTAAGTGCCATTTCCCTATTCTTAACAATAAATCATGCGCTACCATACTCTTATAGTCTAGAAAAACAGTAGGCAACAATTTTTCTTCTTTCTCATAATGCCTAATAGGTATGTTATAGTATGCAGCGAGGCGCGGGGCGAAGATGCCTCCCAAGATAGGGCCTTTAGTACGGTTAAGATTTAATCGCTTTGCAACAATAGCGCCCATACTAAATGTGTCATCCCGAAACAAGGCATGGAACAAAATAATAATATCAGGGACACTCAGGTTTCCACAGTTTCCGCGACCAATTAAGCACCTACTAGCAAATATAGCAAAGTAACGTAGAACAGGAAAGTGTATGTTAGTGATTCGGGCGTCGGAAACCTTCCTCATTTCCCCTACAGCAATTGTGTCAATAAACCCCTCCACATCGTTACAATGTTGTTCCTCTATGAAACCAGGAAAAGGTAACTTGCAAACCTCACAGAATTCGCGAAGGGTCATCTCCTTATACTCATCATATAAATAAAAATCCACCGTAGGTGGTGACCTCCTAGAATGGAAATGAAAATTTTACACAAAGGTATTAGTGAGTAAGAGATATTGTTCGCGTTGGTCCCGGAGGAAGTCGGTGAGGCCTGCATTCTCAGCCAATTCATAAAAATCATCATAAATCACGGCTGCTCTCAAGAAATCATCACAAGGCCATTCACACGGCCGAACTTCCGCAGTGCGAGGGAGATTATACTTGGGCCTCTCTTCTTCTTCACTTTGCTTTTCCTTCGAGCTTCGGCTCGATGAGCCCCTCAAAAATCTCTTCATCATTTTCTGAAAATTTCTGAAATTTTTAGTAACTTCAAATAAAAGTGAACCAAACTCAACATAATTGATAGCAACTACTCCCACAAGTGCCTAGAGACTATATCTTGCATTAGAACTACTTGGGACCAAATAAATTTGACATGCAAGCTCAAGAACATGGTCACCTAGGCAGCACAAATTTGCAATGAATAAAGCACTAGAACAAAAACTAATTGGACCATTGGAGGAGTCACATACCAAGGAACAATCCCCCAAAGCAGTTTTGTGAGAGGTGCTTTGAACAAGGAGATCGAAAATCGCAGCGAAATGAGCAAGAACTCGTGCTTGAGCTGGTTGGTGATTTTTTGGGAGGAAGAAGGAGTGCGTGGGTGCAGGAATAAGTGGAGGGGAGCCACCATGGGCCCACGAGGCAGGGGGCGCATCCTGGACCCTCATGGCCAGGTTCTTGCTCCCCCTGATGTGTTCTCAGTGCCAGATATTCTCAAATATTCCATAAAAAATCATATTTTAATTTCGGGGCATTTGGAGAACTTTTATTTTTGGGGTATTTTTTATTGCATGGATAATTCAGAAAACAGATAGAAAAATACTATTTTTACTTTATTTCAACTAAATAACAGAAAGTAAAAGGAGGGTACAGAAGGTTGTGCTTTCTAACTTCATCCATCTCATGCTCATCAAAAGGAATCCACTAACAAGGTTGATCAGGTATTGTTAACAAACTCATTCCGAATAACATGGAACCGGAGAAATTTCAAATAACACTATGTTACCTCAACGGGGATATGCACGTCCCCAATAATAAGAATATCATATCTCTTTTTGACAGTAGGAAGAGGAAATTCAAAACCTCCAAAAATAATCGATGGACTTTTTCCAATAGAGTTGATACTATGAACTTGAGGTTGTTTCCTCGGAAAGTGTACCGTATGCTCATTACCATTAACATGAAAAGTGACATTGCCTTTGTTGCAATCAATAACAGCCCCTGCAGTATTCAAAAAGGGTCTTCCAAGAATAAAAGACATACTATCATCCTCGGGAATATCAAGAATAACAAAGTCTGTTAAAATAGTAACTTTTGCAACCACAACAGGCACATCCTCACAAATACCGACAGGTATAGCAGTTGATTTATCAGCCATTTGCAAATATATTTCAGTAGGTGTCAACTTATTCAAGTCAAGTCTACGATATAAAGAGAGAGGCATAACACTAACACCGGCTCCAAGATCACATAAAGCAGTTTTAACATAGTTTCTTTTAATGGAGCATGGTATAGTTGGTACTCCTAGATCTCCTAGTTTCTTAGGTATTCCACCCTTGAAACTATAATTAGCAAGCATGGTGGAAATTTCAACTTCCGGTATCTTTCTTTTATTAGTAAAAATTTCTTTCATATACTTAGCATAAGGATTCATTTTGAGCATATCAGTTAATCGCATACGCAAAAAGATAGGTCTAATCATTTCAGCAAAGTGCTCAAAATCCTCATCATCCTTTTTATTGGATGGTTTGGGAGGAAAAGCCATGGGTTTCTGAACCCATGGCTCCCTTTCTTTACCGTGTTTCCTAGCAACAAAGTCTCTCTTATCATAACGTTGATTCTTTGATTGTGTGTTATCAAGATCAACAGCAGGTTCAATTTCTACATCATTATCATTGCTAGGTTGAGCATCAACATGAACATTATCATTAACATTATCACTAGGTTCATGTTCATCACCAGATTGTGTTTCAGCATCAGAAATAGAAATATCATTGGGATTCCCAGGTGTGTCTACAACAGGTTCACTAGAAGCATGCAAAGCCCTATCATTTTTCTTTTTCTTCTTTTTAGAAGGACTAGGTGCATCAATATTATTTCTCTGAGAATCCTGCTCAATTCTCTTAGGGTGGCCTTCAGGATACAAAGGTTCCCGAGTCATTTACCAGTTCTAGTAGCCACTCTAACAGCATAGTCATTATTCTTACTATTCAATTCATTGAGCAAATCATTCTCAGCTTTAAGTACTTGTTCTACTTGAGTGGTAGCCATAGAAGCATGTTTACTAATGAGTTTAAGTTCACCTTTAACTCTAGACATATAATCACTCAAGTGTTCAATCATATAAGCATTGTGTTTTAATTCTCTACCAAAATAAGCATTGAAGTCTTCTTGCTTAACCATAAAATTATCAAACTCATCTAAGCATTGGCTAGCAAACTTAGTAGGCGGGATTTCAGCTTTATCATATCTATAGAGAGAATTTACCTTTACTACCTGTGTCGGGTTATCAAGACTGTGTACTTCTTCAATAGGTAATGGATTAAAACCATGTATTTCTTCAACAGGCGGTAAATTAAGACCATGTATTTCTTCAACAGGAGGTAAATTCTTAACATCTTCAGCTTTTATACCTTTTTCTTTCATAGATTTCTTTGCCTCTTGCATATCTTCAGGACTGAGAAATAGCACACCCCTTTTCTTCGGAGTTGGCTTAGGAGTTGGTTCAGGAAGTGTCCAATTATTTTCATTGGTCAACATATTATTCAATAGAATTTCAGCTTCATCTGGTGTTCTTTCCCTGAAAACACAACCAGCACAACTATCCAGGTGGTCTCCGGAAGCATCGGTTAGTCCATTATAAAAGATATCAAGTATTTCATTTTTCTTAAGAGGATGATCAGGCAAAGCATTAAGTAATTGGAGAAGCCTCCCTCAAGCTTGTGGGAGACTCGCTTCTTCAATTTGCACAAAATTATATATTTCCCTTAAGGCGGCTTGTTTCTTATGAGCGGGAAAATATTTAGCAGCGAAGTAATAAATCATATTCTGGGGACTACGCACACAACCAGGATCAAGAGAATTAAACCATATCTTAGCATCACCCTTTAATGAGAACGGGAATATTTTAAGGATATAGTAATAGCGGGTTTTCTCATCATTAGTGAACAGGGTGGCTATATCATTTAATTTAGTGAGATGTGCCACAACAGTTTCAGATTCATAGCCATAGAAGGGACCAGCTTCAACCAAAGTAATTATATCAGGGTCGACAGAGAATTCATAATCCTTATCAGTAACAAAGATAGGTGAAGTAGCATAAGCAGGATCATATTTCATTCTAGCATTCAGAGTTTTTTGTTTTAGCTTAGCTAATAATTTCTTAAGATCATTCCTATCATTGCAAGCAAGAAAGTCTCTAGCAGTTTCTTCATCCATAACATAGCCCTCAGGAACAACAGGAAATTCATATCTAGGGGGAGAATCTTCATCATCACTTTCATCAATATTAGCAGGTTCAATAATTTCATTCTCTCTAGCCCTAGCAAGTTGTTCATCAAGAAATTCACCAAGTGGCACAGTAGTATCAAGCATAGAAGTAGTTTCATCATAAGTATCATGCATAGTAGAAGTGGCACATCAATAACATGCGACATATCAGAATTAATAGCAGAAGCAGGTTTAGGTGTCGCAAGCTTACTCAAAACAGAAGGTGAATCAAGTGTAGAGCTAGATGGCAGTTCCTTACCTCCCCTCGTAGTTGAGGGTTAAATTTTTGTTTTCGCGTCTTTCAAGTTCTTCATGGTGACCAGTAGATATAAATCCCAAGTGACTCAAAGAATAGAGCTATGCTCCCCGGCAACGGCGCCATAAAATAGTCTTGATAACCCACAAGTATAGGGGATCGCAACAGTTTTCGAGGGTAGAGTATTCAACCCAAATTTATTGATTCGACACAAGGGGAGCCAAAGAATATTCTCAAGTATTAGCGGTTGAGTTGTCAATTCAACCACACCTGGATAACTTAATATCTGCAGCAAAGTATTTAGTAGCAAAGAAGTATGGAAGTAACGGTAACGGTAGCAAAAGTAATATTTTTGGGTTTTGTAGTGATTGTAACAGTAGCAACGGAAAAGTAAATAAGCGAAGAACAATATATGGAAAGCTCGTAGGCATTGGATCGGTGACGGAGAATTATGCCGGATGTGGTTCATCATGTAACAATCATAACATAGGGTGACACAGAACTAGCTCCAATTCATCAATGTAATGTAGGCATGTATTCCGAATATAGTCATATGTGCTTATGGAAAAGAACTTGCATGACATCTTTTGTCCTACCCCCCCGTGGCAGCGGGGTCCTAGCGGAAACTAAGGGATATTAAGGCCTCCTTTTGATAGAGTACCAGACCAAAGCATTAACACATAGTGAATACATGAACTCCTCAAACTACGGTCATCACCGGGAGTGGTCCCGATTATTGTCACTTCGGGGTTGCCGGATCATAACCCATAGTAGGTGACTATAGACTTGCAAGATAGGATCAAGAACTAACATATATTCATGAAAACATAATAGGTTCAGATCTGAAATCATGGCACTCGGGCCCTAGTGACAAGCATTAAGCATAGCAAAGTCATAGCAACATCAATCTCAGAACATAGTGGATACTAGGGATCAAACCCTAACAAAACTAACTCGATTACATGATAAATCTCATCCAACCCATCACCGTCCAGCAAGCCTACGATGGAATTACTCACGCACGGCGGTGAGCATCATGAAATTGGTGATGGAGAATGGTTGATGATGACGATGGCGACGGATTCCCCTCTCCGGAGCCCTGAACGGACTCCAGATCAGCCCTCCCGAGAGAGTTTAGGGCTTGGCGGCGGCTCCGTATTGTAAAACGCGATGAATCTTTCTCTCTGATTTTTTTCTTCCCGAACACGAATATATGGAGTTGGAGTTGAGGTCGGTGGAGCTTCAGGGGGCCCACGAGGCAGGGGGGCGCGCCCCCCACCCTCGTGGAAAGGGTGTGGGCCCCCTGGCCTTGATTCTTTCACCAGTATTTTTTATTATTTCCAAAAATAATCTCCGTGAAGTTTCAGGTCATTCCGAGAACTTTTGTTTCTGCACAAAGATAACACCATGGCAATTATGCTGAAAACAGCGTCAGTCTGGGTTAGTTCCATTCAAATCATGCAAGTTAGAGTCTAAAACAAGGGTAAAAGTGTTTGGAAAAGTAGATACGACGGAGACGTATCACACGCCGTGTCGAGGTCAAGCGGCCGCTGAATGAGCACCACTGCCCTTATGTCCACCCGCAGTCCCTCGATGAACCGAGTCAACAAGAAATAAGGATGTGTCAGTTCTAAATAAGATATCATGTGGTTCATCAAAGTTTCAAAGCGTTCAATGGAATATGCATGCAACTAAATCCGTCTGTCCTATAGCATAGAACTGACGAATGAGCAACTGATGCTTATCGCGGCCAAATTGAGTGCACAACAGGGCCGTGAACGAATCCCACGCCAGACCAACGACCTTGCGTTGCACTGATTGCAGCCAAATGGCAGCCAGACCCGAGAAATTCAGAATTGCCATGGGAACCCAGTACGACTCCTGAACCGCAAACATCTGAAAATACTGCTCCGCAAGCGTCTTCCAGAGCTGCGGGTTCTCGCCCACGAAACTGGGAAACGAGATCGGCAGAGGAGCTTGCCCCATCACCGCCAGTACTTGAGAAGGTAATGGGGAAGGATTCGCGTGATTGGGGAAGCCGCCGGTGACTCGAGAGTCATCGTTGGAGACTCCCCGGGGTGCAGCGACACGTCATGGCTTGATTGCCCGTGGATCTCGCGCGCGACCACAGGGACGGTCGCAGGCGGCGGCGATCCGATGGACGGCGTTGCGGGGACGGGCGCGGCCGATGCTGCCTGGAGCGCTGCGACGGCGGATTCGAGCTGCGCGAATCGCGCTTCTAGCTCCGGCTTCCAGGAGACGAGAGCGTCGATCCGGGTGGTCTGCGTCGCCACGGCCTTGAGGATGGCCTTGTTGTCTTCCTCCTGCCGGTTGGCGCGAGCGATGGCCTCGTCGTTGAGCTTGTCGAGGTACGCCTTCAACGCCGGATCCATGTCGGCGATGAGGGAGTCGCGCGCCTGCTTCTGACGGCGGGTTTCCAGCGCGGCGGAGGGGTGGTGGGTGGCTGTCTGATACCACGATGTTAGGCACCCGATCTCGATCTAGATTCAATCACTCGCAGGTAGCTTACAGGATACAAGTCTGTGGGGAGAAGAAAAAAAGAGAAAGCAAAAGGAGCCGTGCCGTGCCGGTTGCCTGATCCCACTGGATGATGTTTTCGTTGCTCCACTTGGCTTAAGAAGGGTTCACCCACTCTGGGCCCACGAACCTGCGGCTCGGGTGCTTGATCCTAGGTGGCCTGGTGATGACGCGGTCTTGCCCCTGATTGGTCGCCGAGCGATCTCCTGATGCCACGCTGGCTGACTTGGCGATGTTCAGGCCGTTGCTGCTCTTCTCTGAACCTGGGACGCTGACACCATCATCTAGAGAAAACCATAATCGGGTCTCAGCACACCCAGTTACTCCATTTAGAAATATTCAGCATGTCCACATGGAGTAGAAATATTCAGTCATTTGAGCATGCAACAGAAATATTCAGTCACTTCCTGCCATCTAGTACATTGATAGTAACAGGAATACAAGAGAAATATTCAGTCACTTGCCACCATTCAGTCACAGAATAAATATGACAGCGTTATGCTCTCAATTTCAGAATGAAAAATGGACAGCCTACAGTTCAGTGAAGTTCCACCAAAAAGAGTTGAGCAGAATTTAAGAATAAATATGGACACCATACATTTTCACTGATGTTCCCACATAGTTTATCTTGGTCGGTTTCACTATATATTGAACATATTCTTTGCAGTAACTGAACTTGCCAGTGACTGCTGGGGCAGATGATCATATTGGAAATACACCATTGCAGTAACTGAACTAAACGTCTTTCACGACATTGAGATATTTACCTCCACAACTCCCTTCAAGCATAAGGCTTTTTCCTAGCTACTGACAGGTTCAAGAACATCTACTGACAGGTTCGACACGCAGAGAGAGGGAGAGGGACGCATCGTGTTGACCTCACCATGGTTTGATACTGGGAAGGAGCTGGAGGTGTAGGAGATAAGCATGCCGACAGCGCCGTGTTGACCTCGCCGCGGCCGGATCGAGCACCGTAGAAGCCCATCGCAACACTAACGCGTGCCCTCCATCGCAGACCGAAGCTCACTGCCGGATCATCTTGATCGATGGCTCCAGTTTGCTATTTTAGCGAAGGCAAATAATGTTGTTCTTGATCTACGCTCTCCACCGAAATGCCCAGGTGATGTCTGCAACTTCGCTCTGCATCTTTTTTGTGATCAAAGTAGGTCATATTGCATTGCGTTTATGTATCGAAGGACCTCCATTGCATGATCTCACACTGTGCTGTCCTTGAACGGTTGAGCCTAACAGACTGTTTCATATCTTCCTTCACTATGCCCGAGCCACTAGACCGCCTTCAGTATGCTTGTATTCAGAATTGCAGCCTACAAAGCATGGAACTGAATGCACCAAATCTCACAGTATTCGACTATTCAGAGCAGGATGTGCGGATTGTGCTTGGCAAATTTCACAAGCTGACAAAGGCAAAAATTGAAGTATTGTCAGATTCTGACAATCTAGACTACGCTTTTAGTCATCTCGTTAGGGCTATGCCTAATGTGGAGGAAATCTCCCTTAGAATCCATATCCAAACTGAGGTAGATTTCATTTCCAGCACTTTTCGAGTAATTATAGCCAAGACAGTAACTATGTACTACCTCTGCTCCAAAATATATGACGTTCTGGTAGGCTAAACTAGCCTACCCAAACGTCATATAAAGGAGTATTTAGGAACGGAGGTAGTATGTTTTTCTATTACCGCACCAACTTCTTGCAACCTCAGAACCTGGTGCTCCCTCATTAATACTCAACTTTATTTTCAGGCACGACAGTTCATGACAAACAGCCGATGTGATTTTATTAATCCGAGGCATCTCGATATGGAGGTTTTGGTGGAAGGAGATCCAGGTTGTTCATGTGGGATTCTTCTTTTGGCTTCTGTACTGGAATGACTGATGAAATATTATTCATTAACTTAATATGAAGTTAGCCAGATGGAAAATTTTCCCTTTTCTGAACCAGCGTCATGCAGAAATACAGTCATGCAGAAATGGAAGATTTAAGCCAATGAATGTTGTATGAATTTGAAATGAAGTAGAGTTTTTACATTTTCAGAGAAAATAGCGTTTGGAGATTCAGTCGTTGTGTTTGACTTAGTGAGGTGGCATCAATCTTTATAAAATCTCCTTTCCTTTCTCAATGTTCGTATAAAATGTAGATTTCTGGCACTGATTCCATCTCAAAGAGAATTCAACTGCAAAATGCTTGTCCGTAAGATTTAGTAAAAAAAAAACTACAAACTGCTTGTTTTCTTAAAATCATACGAAAGAAAAATAAAAAGTCCCTTTTCTGAACCAGCGTCATGCAGAAATACAGTCATGCAGAAATGGAAGATTTAAGCCAATGAATGTTGTATGAATTTGAAATGAAGTAGAGTTTTTACATTTTCAGAGAAAATAGCGTTTGGAGATTCAGTCGTTGTGTTTGACTTAGTGAGGTGGCACCAATCTTTATAAAATCTCCTTTCCTTTCTCAATGTTCGTATAAAATGTAGATTTCTGGCACTGATTCCATCTCAAAGAGAATTCAACTGCAAAATGCTTGTCCGTAAGATTTAGTAAACAAAAACTACAAACTGCTTGTTTTCTTAAAATCATACGAAAGAAAAATAAAAAGTCCGACCTACCGGATTCGAACCAGTGACCTAAGGATTTATCTGCAAGACTACAGTCCTCCGCTCTACCAACTGAGCTAAGGTCGGCTTGTTGTTTCTTACAATTTTAGAGACATTATGTCCTATTTCTTAAACTCGTTTTCAATAGAAGTACAGCATTATGTTCTGTTTTCTCAAGAACAAGCAATTCCTACAATTTTAGAAACCTTGTCACCTATTTCTTCTCGTTTTCAATAGAAGCACAGCAGTATGTTCTGTTTTCTCAAGAACAAGAAATTTCCGCTGTCGTTGCTCTTCATTTTCATTAAGAGAAGTATATGTATATATACAAAGAGCCTTGCAGAAAGAACATTACACTGCTATGGCACCAAAACAACAGCTACTGGTGCCATCCACCTCCGGTAGTAAGCTACTCCTCCCTCAGACCCGCCTGTGACCCTCCAGAGCAAGCGAGACAACCATATCGAACCAACCATATGATTCGGCGACGCATGGCATGGTGTATTAATTCTTCAGTTCATTCATTGGTTCATATCGATTTACTAGTGCAATGGGGATATTGAATGGAAATTATTTTTGAACAGAGGCAAAAGTTTTGCCTCATTGATTAATTAAAAAGAAGAGAATTGCCCAGTTAATAAACGAAAAACCGGGCAAAACTGTTATAAACCTGACCACATGCGGACTACTCCCAAAGGATGAAACCCCAACAGCGCAAATGCTGCCCAACAAACGCTACATGGAAATTATAAGCCAACAACGTTCATCTATAATGGATTGCATGTGTTGCCTCAGTTGAGTTAGGTTGCAAAATCTCCTTTGCTTTCTTAATGTTCGTATAAAATGTGGATTTCTGGCACTGATTCATCTCAAAAGAGCAAAAATTGTACTGCTTATTGTTTTTCAAAGAATATAAAGACGAAAAGCAAAATAAAAAGTTCCGACCTACCGGATTCGAACCAGTGACCTAAGGATTCATCTGCAACGACTACAGTCCTCCGCTCTACCAACTGAGCTAAGGTCGGCTTGTTGATTTCTTCATTTGCCGAACCCTATTAGTATAACTGCGTAAGTACTTCTGTTCGTTTTCAATCCATGTGCAGCAGAATGCCGTGTTTTTACCACAATGCAGACCTACTAACCTTGATTCAGCGACGCATGTCAAGGAATATTAATTCTCCAGTTCATTCGTCGGTTCATATTGATTTACACGGTAGTATAAGAAGAATTGCCCTTCAGTATATAGTAGGCCCGGCCAGCAGCGACACAAGCTAGAGACGATCACAGGTGCACGCACGCACGCTTCGATTCTTCGAGGATGAGAAAGAAACTAGGCGGCCGTCTTGTAGGACGCCTGGTCGTCGTCGATGGGCACCACCTTGGGCACGTGCACCGGCAGCACGTCGACGTCCTGCGCCCAGGGGCTGCCGGCGTCCCCGACGGCGACGGCGTCGACCGCCCTGAGCGCCTTCCAGACGGCGCTGTTGCACTTGAAGCCGGAGCCGAAGGCGATCTGCCACACCCGGTCGCCCTTCTTGATCCTGCCCTTGGCCTCGCAGTAGGCGAGCTCGTACCAGAGCGAGCTGCTGGAGGTGTTGCCGAAGCGGTAGAGCGTCATCCGGGACGGCTCCATGTGCCAGGCGCTGAGCTTGAGGCTGCGCTCCAGCTCGTCCAGCACGCCGCGCCCGCCGGCGTGGATGCAGAAGTGGTCGAGCGCGAGCGTGAAGTCCGGGATGTGCGGCTTGACGTCGGCGCGGAAGACGCGCTTGAGCACGACGGTGGCGAGGAAGCGGAGCTGCTCCGAGAGCGGGAGCACGAGCGGCCCCAGCGTGGTGATGTTGGTGCGCAGCGCCTCGCCGGCCACGGACATGAGCTCCTTGGAGAGCGAGACGCCGACGTGCCCCGCGTCGTCCTCCTCCTGCGTCACGCAGCCGTAGCTCCGGTCGCTGGCGCCCCGGTGCGTGCGCACGGTGTGGATGAGCTGGTACTTGGCGCGCGCCCGCTCCTGGCGGCGGTTGGAGAGCAGCACCGCCGCGCCGCCCACCCGGAAGAGCGTGTTGGTGACCAGCATGGGGCGGTTGTTGCCGAGGTAGGCGTTGAGCGTGATGTTCTCCGTGCTCACCACCAGCGCGTACGTGTCCGGGTGCACCTGCAGCATCCATGCCATGCCACGTCCATTCATTAACCAACAAACCGAATTATCACAATTACTACTAATAATGGTAGAGGAGCAACACAGAAAATCATATGGTGCATGTGCACCACTGTGCGCACAGATCGATTTCCTGGCGTAGGATGCTCCCAGATTCGCTCACTGATCATGCTCTGAAGGAGGAGGAGGAGGAGGAGGGCCATTTTGGCGGGCCTTGATGATTCCGAGTCATGGCGATAGCTACTACTGCTGGAGTGCTGGTACTGGCGGATTCTTTCTTCCCCTACTGGTACTACTGCGTTCTCTCCGTATTCTAGTACCAATTGATGCCAGACTTTTTTACCGCTTCCGTCGTCGCAGATGCCGTGCTGCGCCAGTGCGTGGTCCAAAACTCTTCTGAAACGGAGAACACGACGTGATGTGACCCAACCATGGCCAGCAGGGGGGCAGCGAACAGTACACCAGTACCCACCCGGCAGAGACTGGCGTGCACACATTATGATGGCAGTAATCGACACCCAACGGTCACGGGGGTCCTATATGTATGTATGGGTGCCTGACCGTCCTCCGTTGCAGACAATTAAAGCTGGGATAATTAGTCGAGTTTATTTACGCTCACAACAAAAGGGTTGTGTTTGGCACTGCTGTCCAACCAGCTTTGGCTATTTCATTTATTGTTATGTTATTGTTTAGCTAACCGATGTTTTTTCTAGTTTCATGCCCATTTTATCTGTAGGAGACTATAATAAACAAATTAAAACGCAATATTCTTCTACAACCGTAAATGAAGGATAGGTTTTTTTTTGACATGAAATGAAGCATAAGTTAGCTATATTGCACCTTGAGATGGGCCGATCTCGAGAGTAACAGTTTTTTTTTTTTGAGGGAATCGAGAGTAACATTTTAAATGGGGTTGTCCAGGATCGAGGGATGCCCGTAATTTGATGGGACCATCCTATGTTTACGGGGCCATCCTCCTTTACGTAAGGATGGCCCGTCGCCAGTCGATCTGAACTGTTCAGAACTGAACGTCGTGAGATTTATGGCGCCGTTTCTGATCTAGCCCTTGATCACGGTTGTTCGATTAGCATGGGTAACCTCCATTATGACTTTTAGGGGGTGGATTGCCGGACATCATGGTAGGTCCTTGAAGAATAAAATTATCTTGTTTCCTAACAAATCTTCCTATGCTACCAAGTGGTCGCTACAACGAGGATGTAAAATAAGACGGAGTTTTCTTATAATATATCTAAGGCATGACATAATGGAAAAAACAGAGATCGATGATCTTATTTCCCCTTTGCCACTATCAAGAAAAACCATTCCCTCATTGTTTATTGTGAGAAAGTATTGATAGCAATGCATCTTTAGTCATCTTGAACCATATAGTAGAAATAGATTACCCATGATATGTTTAGGCTTGAGAATGGAACACTTAAAACATTTGATGTGAAATTTTTGTACATCACTGGAAAGGACGGAAGTTAAAAAATGGCCCCATGTGTGTTGGCTCATCACTTCACTACGTATATGTGCGCAAAAGATAAGGCTAGAGTTAAGCTATACCCATTGCCACACACCAAGATCACTGTAAAAAGGATTCACGCAACTTACATGCATGCTAACTCTCGTTGTAATTTTCAGTCATGCATGCTAAAGGTAATCACGGTTAATTTGCTTTTTTCCTGCCTCTCTCGAACTGTCGTATATGATACCGTTCGGCATGAGCAATTAGCTAATCGACAAACCCACACTCAACAACAACAAAAACTGCATATATGATGAAATATAAGGACGGATTAATTTATCATATGAATATAAAGGCAAAAATAATGTTAAAACAGGCTTATATAAATACGTTGACTACAAATGAAGGATACTTTAATGTTGGAAGAACCAGCTAGACCTGCCATCTTATTCATAGTCCTATACACCTACGTGAAATTTCAGACTGACATGGTTTTGTTCTCTATCATGCTAGTCCTGTCATAGTATGTTGATGCTAACGACCTGCGTGATGCGACGTCTAATTCTAGCTTAACCAATTAGTGCATGTCTCAGATATTCCCTTGCCCGTGGACATGTACGCTACAGTACTAGGCCATGCTGTGCATGCATGGGTCGCACGATGCCTCATGTTCTGTCTTCCGTGCATGCATGGGCAGGGTGGTGCATGCTTTGCATTAGGTTAACCAAGGTGACTAAATTCGCATGGACGAACGGAGGGAGAGTGATGTAGATCAGTAGATGTATGCATGGATACCTGAAGGAGGTGCTTGGCGAGGTCGATGGCGATGATGCCGGCGCTGCAGCCCATGCCGCTGAGGTTGTGGCTGACGACGTCGTGGCGGAGGCGGTACCGGTTCACGATCAGCGACACGAAGGACGGCGTGGGGCTGTAGAGGCTGGAGTTGGCGATGACGATGCCGATGTCCTCCGCGCGCACGCCGGTCTTGGCCAGCAGCTTGTCCACGACGCCGAACACGACGGCCTCCGACTCGTCCCTCGCCGTCTGGAGGCACATGTCCACTGGGATGCTCATCAGCGACGCCGGGAAGTGCGTGGCCTCCCCGAGCCCCGACCGCTCCATCATCCGCTTCTGGAACGACATGCTGTCGTCGTCGAACCCGCCGGCGAGCCCGAACTGGCGGATGGCCTGCGCGCGCGTCGCCTCGTGCGCCGGCCCGGGCTTGTACCCGGCCAGGTCCACCAGGTACACGGGCCGCGGCCGCGACGTGGCGTAGGCATACGCCGCGGCGGCGCAGCCCGCGCACGCGGCCACCAGCACGGCCGCGTTGGCGCGCGCCTCGCTCCAGAGCGCGGCGAGCGACAGCGTGGACACCAGCGGCGGGGCCACGACGAGGAGCAGCGTGACGGCGAGGAGGTGCGGCAGGCGGCACACCAGGCGGTGGTACAGGAGCCTGGCCTGGTTCCGCGTCCCCTGCTTCACCGTCCGGAACAGATCCCTGTCCATGGCGATCGAACCGCCGATCTCTCTACCTCCACAAGGACGCTGGCTCGCACGTACCTCGTGAATGGAACCCCGAGCCACCACGGTTCTGCAGACAGACCACCGATTCGTGTGAGCTCGCTAGCCAGCTATGGAAGCTACAGGGTTTGCCGAGGCTGCCACGGCTCTGCGAGGTGGGCGCTGGCTGGCTCTGGTGTGTGGGAGTTCGCGGCGCGGGGCGCGGGGATTTATACGGGGAGATCAATGGAGCAGGGAAGAGGATGGATGGAGGGGGAGATTAATGGCCGCAGGCTGGTTGAGGAGGTAGCGGGTTAATGCGCGCGCCGGCCAGCCCCCATGGGCACGATACCGGTGCAGTGCATGCACCGCAGTACGTACACTCAACCGATGGAGCAAGAGAGGCGCCAACCCATACGCATGCGATGCCTCGACCGTCCCATCTATGGGTCAGACCGCATTAAGAAAAAAGGAGAGCAGAGAGCTAGCTCTATAACGTAAACAAACAATTGTGGATCGGTGCTTGCATGTGCATCTGTGTTGTGCATGCGTACGTGCACCTAGCCGTGTTGGCTGGGTCGTACTATTGATGGGCGATCGGGGAGTTAATGGCCGGACTAGCTGTGGTTTTTGATCGTTTCTTGACGCCATGAGGCAGACCGGGCGGTTTCATATGTCAACAGTGCTCGCCATGTTGCAGTGTTCGGCAGATATATGTTGCATGCATGTGCTCGGCATGTGGGAGTGTATGGCCAAGCTAGTACTCCCTCCGTTTCTTTGATTAAGTTATAGAAAAAATACCGTGATTCACAATACGAAATCAATATTGTTAGATGCATCATGAAATTAATTTTCATACCATATAGCTTTAGTATTGTAGATGTTGATATTTTTTCCTATAAAGTTGGTCAAACTTTACAAAGTTTGACTTTGACCAAATCTTATATGCAGACTAAAAAGAAACGGAGGGAGTACTACTAACTGCTGGTAGCTGCGAAAATTCTGCCACTTGCCTTTGCGTTCAATTTCTGGGATTGCTTTTTCGACAAAGGGTGAATTTTATTGGCTCAAATGAAGCATCAAGAGGATACAATACAATGAGCGAACACCCGGCCTCTGCATAATTAGGATGCACACAGCCAATCCAACACACACACGCATAAACACACCAACAACTAGCAAAGTCCTAAGACAAAAAGCTATGCGTAGGCGTGGAGAAAAAGAAAGAGAAAAATACCCCAAAGCGATCAGGTCAACGATCGACAAACTACAACTAAGACCATATCCACACCAACCATTGACACCACATTGATGACGAGGATCTTCAACAACAATGCCTTCAGGAAGGAAGCGACACTCAAGCGCCACCGTTGCCGGATCCAACCACAGAGGCTGGAATCAAAGTTTTCACCCTGAAGAAACAGTCCGAACATAACCGAGCAATACCTCCAACAAGGTAACGACATAAAAATGTCTGGGATTGCTATATGGATCAATGGATGTAGGACATACTCAAGTGTATTTGTTGCCCTAAATTGGTTACTTTCCTTCAAAATGTTGGGCACCTTTAGGTGCATCACCGTACGTGTGCCCTCCTGAAAACACAACGTATAATTGTTGATGCGCGCGCGCATACACAACTACAGAGACAGGGGCGGTGCCAGCACCAAGAAACCGTGGGTTCAACTACACTAATCTCTTAAAAATATCCTAATTTTTTCCACAAATATTACAACTAGGCTTGCAATCTAAAAACCTGCGGGGTCAGCTAACCCCACAGCTTACACATAGAATCGCCCCTATACAGAGAAAGTAACAACATTAAGCATAGGCTGGAACATATGCATCTATCTTTTTCTTGCAATTACTTTGCTTGTGCAATTTTAACCAAAAAGAGTAAAATCCTCTAGTTGTGATATTGGGGTAGTGTTTACCCTCTTTTAGAAAATCTTGACACATTGTACTCCATAGTTGGATGTGACCTTGTGATGCTGGTTAGTACTCCATTTTAATATTTTTTTCCCAGACTGGTAAAATTATATAGTGGCGAAACCCACCAGTTACGTTGGCGGTTCAGGTGACTGGGCAAACAATTTCGCATGATATTCAATGTAGGTGTATCCAATATGGTACATAAGCAGTGCGGTGCAGCTAGCCACACATGTATGGCAAACATGATGCAATTTCATATAATTTGGTTGATTTGATGAATTTTACATGTCACTTGGTAAGTCCCTAACGAGTACGTTTGTCCAGTCATCTACCATGTCATCCTAACGATTTAGCTTTTGTGGTTGGGTAAATGTTGTCGCAGTGTGATAACAAAGAGGTAAATTTGTTGAGATTTTATTTAGTGGGATAAGAGATATCACAATTACGGGGTAAAATGTGAAGTTTAGACAAATCTGAACAACACAATATTTTTAAGTAATTGTTGTTGTCACTCCTATTTTTGCAAACATGCCAGGTTATTGGTGTTTTGCTACTATCTTCAGTTAACACCGTAATATCCTTCCAACACTAAGTATATTTCGTCGGTGCCATAAACTTGGCTTGCACACTACTCCCTCCGTTCGGAATTACTCGTTCAAAAAATGAATGTATCTAGATGTATTTTAGTAGTAGATACATCCACTTTTATTCATTTTTGTGACAAGTAATTCCGAACGGAGGGAGTAGTACACAAGTGGCATCACCAAGCATGGCCTTAATTAAAAGCTGGTGGATAAATGTTCAATAAAACCTCTAGGGCTGCCAGCGGGAGATCACATAAAACCCCATACAAGTATATTGGAAGTCTTGCTTTTCAAGAACGCGGAAGAAAATTGAGCGCCCTATATATTAAAGAGAGAAACAAGATATAATTACACATAGAGCGCCAAAAACGACAGCCTACACCACACCTGGATACAAAATGCTACTCCCTCCGTCCCATAATGTAAGACGTTTTTTGACACTACACTAGAGTCAAAAAACGTCTTACATTATGGGACGGAGGGAGTAGTATTCTCCTAAAACCCCAAGAACACCACACGCACTGAAAGTCAACCTAGTACTGTAATTTTGGTTTGGCATTAACATGAGATTGACTTTTGATGTACTCATATACTGAAAGTCAACCTAGTGAAAATTTGGTTTGACATTGATATGAGATTGACTTTCGAGTAGTATGTGGGATCCGTCGGATGCCTCCTCGCATCCTTAAATATCTTTACTGATGTGATGCATTAATGCTCATGTGAAATCCTCAAATTAGTTCAGTTTATCAGTTCAGAAACGAATCTCTAAATCCTTAATTATATAATCAACCAAAAGGAAGAAACCAATGCACGTTCCCACTTTCTTTGTGATCAAAGCTACGCCAAACAAGGAACACATGAACATGAGCATGCTAACGATCCACTCACCGGCTGCCAAGTGAACCAATCACATGAGCCAAGCCTCATGCTTCTTGCGCTCAGTATCTTGCGCCGGGTTGTCCGGGGGCAGTTAGAGGCACTGCACATTTTATTTTTGAAAAGTAATCGCGCAATGTTCGAGTGTTGCTTCTTGTCCTATCTACAAGAATTTACATACAGTTTCCTTAAATATTTACTAGATCCTGCTTGGAAGAGGGTGTGCCGGAGTGCACCTAAGGTGCGATGCACCTGAAACTTTGTAGGAGACCTAGCAATAGTACAACACAATAACTACTGTTGGGTGTTGGGTGCTTCCTACTCGATCCATGGTTTGAACGAACGACATGACCACAAACATGACAACCACAGCCACTAGTTTCACACGGACACCTGTATCTCCGCATGCATGCACGTTCAATTCTCTAGGCGCCAAGCTAGGCACATGCTAGCTAGATACCCAGCAAAACCGTGTGTGGTGAAGGAGAGCCGGTCGTTAGGCCCAAAGATAGGACAAGGTCAGGATCGCGACCTTTTCGCGGTCTTGACTGAGGTCAGGATCGGCGATGGATAGAAGGCTTCCTTCTAGGAATCTTCTTGGCTTCAGGGCGTTAGGCCTAAAGATATTGCGCCAAAGATTTTCGATATTTCACGCAAGAAAGGTGTTACGGTCGCCACGGCCTTAAGGGATGGGCACTGGATAGCACAAATCAACATTGACGCTGGCCTCACTCTAGAACACCTTCAACAATTCTTGGCCCTTTGGGAGAAGCTAGCGACTGTGGCCATTCAGCCGGGTGTCCAGGACTCCATATTGTGGAAGTCAACCAATGATGGGCAGTACTCTGCGAAGTCTGCTTATTTGGCGCAGTTTCATGACCTCCCGCTTTCAAGTTCGGCTACTGCGGTTTGAAAGGCGCGGGCTCCCCCCAAATGCAAATTTTTCGCGTGGCTCATTATCCACAACAGAGTTTGGACGGCTGATAGGCTTCAGAGGAGAGGATGGCCAAATTGTGACAAATGCCCACTCTGCACTCAGGTGCAAGAATCTGCAGCACACCTGATCTTCAAGTGTCGTTTCTTTGTTCGGATTTGGAATACGGTCTTCTCATGGCTTGGGCTTGCTATCCCCACGGCTCCGTGGCTCCTGTTCGATTCGGTGAAATCTTGGCGGGATGCGGTTCTCTCTGATAATACACTCCCGACGAAGGCCCTATCTTCCCTGTTACTTCTTGTGGGATGGCAGATATGGAATGAAAGGAATGCTCGTGTCTTCAGGAGCAAAGCGGCGCCGGTGGCGATTGTCATGCGAGGCATCAAAGAGGAAGTTTCGATTTGGGCCAATGCAGGTGCTAAGCATTTGCGTAATGTAATACCGCGAGAGTAATTGTTTTGCTTTTTCGCCGCTTGGCGATGTCTGTTCTCAAACCTCTCCTTATTAAATGAAAATGGCAAGTCTTTTGCCTTGTTTCAAAAAAAAAGACAGCCGGTCGTGCGTGCTCCAGATCATGCACCCTTGATAATGCAGCAGGCCGGGGTCAGCAAAACCGGCGATCCAAACCGGGACCGCACACGGCACCTCCCAGGCCGATGGCCGACGAGGTGATAACAATGGTCGTTACTACTACCTGCTTTCCTTTTGGGTACATGAGCACATGTAATGCAGACGGAGGGCTTGAATGCCCCCGACGCGTTTGGCCTCCTCTCGGCTCTCTCCCCGCCGGCCCCTACCACAGCCCCCTAGCCTCTCCCGCCCCCTACCGGCTTAGCTAGGGGATGGCTGTCCTTGCGTACACACTGTTTTTTATGTTTGTTTGGGTAAGAGCCAGCTGCTAACTTTAATTTGCAGGCCTCAATTTTATTTATTTCAGAAAAGGAGGTTGAGCCTCGGGTTCCGCACCAGACAATTATATTATTCAATAAAGCTTAAAATTATTCATCCGAAGCCACCTTCTAAGCGATAAGTGTTGCTACATCTACAGGCTTGATGGTGATGGGATGCCTCACACCTACACAGAACATAAAAAAATCGAAGCACCGGTCTAGCACACCCTTAGCATGTACCAACACGACCACGAAGGAAGTTGCGCCAGCACAACCATGGAGGAAGTTGCGCCGACCCATCCAGCTCCAACAAAATGGGGTTCCAGAGACCGGCTAGGCGACGGACGGGCCTCAACGACGACGGGCTTCAGCATGACCCAGCTGCTTCACTCTTTATCTTAGACTTCGTTCTCCATAAAACTTTTCAATTTTCCTCATGTTATCGTCCATGGGCTCGATCGTATAGAACAAGAATAAAGGTGTTCCGTCCTTGTAGAGTTCTTTTTCGTGGCTTACTTTATTCTCCTTGTGAGTGCTAAAATGTGAAACATACACGAACATACCGATCTCCTCGTGGTACGACCATGATGTTGAGTCAAAGAG